>NW_026517425.1:0-121583 GCF_026319265.1 Colletotrichum chrysophilum | reverse complement strand
GCGGGGGTCAGCCGCTCTTCGGGGGCGAGGGGACCCGTGGGGGGGGGGGGGGTTTTCTGCGTCAGGACGAGGACGAGCTCGACGATAGCCAACGAACAGAGCTCAGGCAGACAACGTGGCAGCTGTGGGAAGAGAGCGTGTTTGAGTGGAGGTTGTCGCAATATGAGGAGTTGAGATGAACCGGCCGATGGCACGGGAAGGACAGGGCCGCGAGGAGGTCTAGCTTAGTGGGAGAGGAGGTATTTCGCCGAGCAGGGAGTTGGCGAGGCGGCGGCGGCGGTGGCTTTCGGGACAGAAGAGTCTTGTCCGGTAGGGATGTAGGTTGTGGCCCGCGGGTGGTCCGTCTGTTCGTGTGGTGTCTGGCAGTATGGACCAGACCAGAACGTGGAGATCCCTGGACGGACAGGGCAATATGGAGGAACGATAATGCTAGGATGATAGGCGTACTGATTGAATTGGCGAGGTGTGTGATCTCAACGGCAAAGCCGGCCGGTACAATGCAAAGGACAATCTGGAGGTCGTCGTTGGTGGAGGAGACGGAAAGATTGATGGAAGTTGGGGACGGCGAATTGTTCCACCACAGACACAGCGTTCCACCAGACTTCTTGACAAGAGACGACAGGTACCACTCGGTATGCAGCAGTAGCAGCGGCAGCAGCAGCAGCGGAGGAGGGGCAAGCTGGATAGCTGGGCATGGGACAAGGCCTGAGACGGAAGAAGTAGAAGAGCTCCTGCTGGCTGACTGGCGTTAGGGCCGCAGGAGGAAAGCTTGGGTCTTGGGGCAGTCAGTCGTGCCGATGTTCCTGAAGGCCGGTAAGAACACCGGAGGCCGGGTGCCTTGCTGGGAGCTGCAGGTCGTCCTCGTCCGTCGTCCAGAACACGGTCTAATGATGATCTCCCCAGACAGGGTTAGCTCGTAGAGTCGAATAGCAACTTGCTGCCTGGTGTTGTTGTTGTTGTTGTTGTTGTTGTTGTTGTTGTTGTTGTTGTCGTCGTCGCTGTCCGTGATGGGCGTTGCTGCTGATGTTGGGAGACAGACAGACCCTCTACCGCGTGTCTTGTTGATGCCAAATGAAGAACACTTGGGTGAAGGACAGGAAAGACGTTGCATGCAAACAAACACAACCCCATGAACTACTTCAGCGATAGCAACGACTGACTTGCGCGTGCCAAATGGTGGGGTAAATGGGGAAACCATGGGGAGTGGCATCCCCTGTGGCCCCCCTAAAGTGCAGCTGGCTGGGATGTTTCTCTCCAAAAAGCGACCCCCTGGGCCCCTGGGTTGAGTCCCCTCGAGTCCCTTGAGGAGAGACTTTGGGGAGGCAGCTGGGATTCAGAGGGGGGTGCGACGGGGGTCGTCGTCGCCGCAAAGATTTGCCGCATTTTCCCTATTTCCGGGATTCGGGTGACCGAGATTATCCGCCAATGAGAACCCTCTGTACCTCCAGAGCCCACGCCATTCGGGGCGACTTGGCACCGTTAGCGTCCATCCCGCTGGGGAGGGAACCTCCTTTACCAGGGCAAGGATTCTGATTCTCCACCGTTGCCCATCACACACCACACCCGACACACACTCACACACTGCACTCACCTCACACTTCGAAGACCGTATTGTTCCTTTCCCCTGGGCTGGCTGGCTCACCTGCCTCGCGTGTCCAGTGCCAGTCCGGTCACCATGAGTGCTTCCACCTGCCATCGTCAGCTCTGTCCAGCTGCCCAGCCTCTCTTCTCTCGGCCCTTGTCCGTCTTCTCGAATCACCACCAACCAACCGATCAACCACTTTAACCCGACTTGGCTCGCCAAGCACCAATGCAACAGGCCAGTACCGCGGCTCACCACCTTATGTTCTACCTCGTTCTCGACCTGTCATCTCATATACAGCAAACGAACGAACCCTTCGCGATGAAGGTGTGGTTGCAGCCGACGCAGCAGAGATCTTCCGGCGCCCGTGTCTCTGGCTGCGTGATTGCCAATGTCACCTTGCTTCTTAGCCTGAAGTACGTGCAAGACTTACCTACAGGCACCATGCATACAACAATCCCGTCAACTCTGTGTGCTTGGATAATGGCTTTGTGCTAAACCATACGCCGGACGCCCTGTTACCTAACTCTTCAGGATGCCGCTCCACCATATGGATCACCTCATGAAACAATTGCTTGCTCACGAGGGAAGGTGGCCACGCACCGCTTGCTTCTCTCGCCGGATAACCCCCCCTTCACCAACTTCTGGCAATCGTCTGACGTTTAAACATGAGCCTGCTCGCCCAGAGATCGCTCCTCGTCGGACCCGATGTGGAAACATTATCGGCAAATATTTGATTGGGCCCCGCCGCCGCGCCGGCCATGCGAGAACCTCGGGATCGACCTACCGCGAGCACCCTTCACCACCGTGCGGGTAACCGTCTTCGCTTCTGGAAGCCCGCGAGCGGCGAGCCTGCAGACGGCTACAGACGGCCGCTGATCGGCCTTGTCGCACCCAGACAGCCAAAGTCAGGCGTAGACAAGGCCAGCAGCGAGCGTGGCCAGACGGCCCAGCCTCTGCCCGGGCCAGCTGGCCACAACCCGTCTGCTCGGACTCAACCCCGGGACCGCCCCGTGAACCCTCCATCTGCTGCCAACTCGTCCCGCGAGCATTACAACCGGCATAGCCGCTGCTGCAGATGCCAATGTGCGCTCGGAGAAAAAACCCTACAGCACAAGCTTATCTGCCCATCCAACAATCACACGGTGGTCTGCCCAGCAATGGCATCGACTCCGACAGGTCCATAATGGCCAGAGAGGTGGAGCTGGCCGAACTCCATGGGCCTCGACTCCTTACCTCATTCGCAATGTTTCCCCCATATTGGTACAGTTTCGACCATCACATCATGTCGGTGGACTCTCAATAAACTCCATTGAAGACAATTCGTGGATATCCGTCTACAGCCGTCCGGATTCCGCTAGCGTAGGACGACAACCCCAACCATCGCCTCATCCTGACGCTCGCAACACGAAGCCAAAGTCTTGGGGCCCAATCTTCAAAGTTTCAACTTCTCAACCTCGTGGTCCTTGGCCAGCAAACAAATCTTCTCGCAATCAATCGGAAGCACAACACGACTCCTATTCCAATACAGCTTATTGGTGCAGAATCATCTCTGATCGGTATCTCGATTTCAGTTGCCTCCGTTGGTGGATAAACCTAGATACGGCGCAAAAGGTGGAGCGGTGCATTGAGTTTCACCGCTTCACATGTACGCCAAGATTCCAGAGTACAAAACATAAAAAGAGAAGCAAGCCATTCTGCCCGGCTGTTCTCGACTCACCAACCGACATGCACCAATGCCAAGGACAAGACGGCCCGGATAGGCGGGATGGCCCCCAGAGGGTTGCGGAGCTTCACAACGAGAAGTGAGCTTGCAAGCGAAGGAGGGCGGCGTCTGCACAACGACACGACTTTGACCTTTCTCTCCCACCGGGCAGGACGCAGCAGGGCCAGAACGACGCGAGAAATACAACTGCATTGAAGACGCCAGACTCGAGACTCGATCTTTTTCGACCGATGACGACACCTACTCCTGAGCCCAGATACCAACCAGGTTGCCCTCGCAGTCGATGAACCGAGAGAAGAACCCCATCCCATTGCCAATTGCAGTCTTGGGCCTGTGATGATCGCTGTCAGTCATCTTTGCAGATGGGCACAAGGGATCGAGGTCGGGAAGCACCGGTCACTTACACGTGCAGCTTCCCACCCAGTTTCTCCGCCTCTGCGACCGTATCCTCAATGCTCTTCACAGCGAACGTCGGCAGAACCGGAATACGCTCCGGCCTTCCCTCGTCGACGTTTGAGATGCGGTTGCTCTCCTCCATGAGCAAGAATGCCCCATGGAGGTTGCCCTTGTTGAAGAAATGCACCGTCTTCACCCACGGCGTCACCGATGCCATGGGAGTCTCTGGACACTCCCAGCCCAATACTGCCGTGTAAAACCTGGCGGCTCGGGCCGCATCAGTGACTGGTAGTTCGAGCCAAGTCATTTGCCCGTAGGGCGGTGCGCAAGCGGTGCCGTCTGAAGACATTTTTACAAACTGTGGAAGTGATGTTGTCTATCCGTAATAGTGAAGTGATCCTGAATGTGCCGTACGCTCACAACCGCGATCCCAGAGAATGAGGGCACTCTGTGCTCAATTTAAGGATGTCACTTTACCGCCGGAATCTTCGTAGCTGGTTTGTTTCTCTCAGCCGCAAGCCCAGGCCGTAAGCCCACATCCAACTGTCTTGTTCCGATCGCCGTTAGAGGCCTCAGCTGCCTGGACCGAGAGCAAGCCACCAAGCCACCAAGCCACCCCCAGGCATCCACGCTCACATGACATCGTGTTTCTCCCGCGTCGGTTTTGGAGATGATTGATCGTCCCAGACATACTCTCGCAGCACGACCGATGTTGAGACGCGACTGCCTGGTCTACGCGAGCTGAAGCCGTGGTCTGGTCTTGGATACAAGTCGACCACAGTTCTGAGTCGGAAGCATAAGAAATCTTTCAGCCGTCTTATCCATAGCTGATATGTAATCCTGACATTCGGTGATGTACTATGTACAGTTGGGGGACTTACCACACCCCACATATCTATCTATGTAGACGTCATAGATCTATATCGATATGCAAAAGATGAATACTGATAACGAAAATCATCCAACGAACTATGTCCCAGCAACCACATCAACTCCTTCTATGTCCTTAATCCCTAGAGCGGAGCAGCCCTACCTCTAAGCCTCCCCGACGCCCTCATTCTCCATCAACGCCGCCCTCGCCTCCGTCTCATCGTCAACCTCCTTCTGCCCGACAGGACTCGTCCGCCCCGTCCCCGCCTGGATCAATACCGCAACAACAGCCAACGCAGCAGCAGCCTGCCACGTACCCCTCGACGCGCCTGCGTACCTCTCCACCGCGATGGCGTGCTCCGCCGGCACCAGCCCGCCGTTGAACACCAGCGCCGGGCTCCCAATCAGCTTCGTAATCAGCTCCTCCCTCGCGGCGCTGAGCCTCCCCTTGCCGTCAAGCTCCATGAAGCTCTCGACCAGCCCCGAGCGCAGCAGACGGTAGAACACGCCGCCGCCGATGGCCGTGCCGAAGCTGCCGCCGAAGCCGCGGAAGGTGCCCAGCAGGCTGGTCGAGATGAAGTGCTCCGCGGGCGCGCTGAGGTGCAGCAGGTGCGCGAGGGTGTAGTTGAGCGTGGCGCCGGTGGCGAGGCCGTTGAGCACAACGGCGGCGACGAGGGTCCAGAGGGCGCCGTCGGCGGTGGCGGTGAGCGAGAGACCGAACATGGTGACCGCGAAGCACGACAGCGCGACGACGGAGGGCAGCCAGAAGGCGCCGTTGCGCCGGACGTGGAGCCAGCCGACGATGAGCCCGCCGGAGCCGAAGCCGATGTTTGTGGGGATGAGGATAGAGCCCGCGATGGCTGGGGCGTAGCCGCGCACGGCGAGCACGAAGATGGGGGTGTAGTAGAGCAGGGTCCAGCGGATGGACATGAAGAAGAGCTGGGCGACGCAGGAGAAGAGGACGCCGCGGGACGAGAGGATGGCGATGGGGATGATGGGGTCGGTTGCGACTTTGAACTCGATCAGGACGAAGAGGGCGAGTCCTGAGAGTGAGAGGAGTATGGGGAGGTACTGGATGTCGCCGGAAAGACCGTAGAGGAAGAGGGAGATTGTCAGGACCTTGCGGGTTAGTATGGCGAGTGAGAAGAGAGGGGGTGGATAAGGGTGCTCACGAGTGCGAAGGCGCCGGCATAGTCGATACGGGCCAACTTCTGGGTCACCGACCTGCCTTGCGCTTTCGTTTCCTGCTCCGAGCTGAGGGTCTTGGGGATGGTGAGGAAGGCGCCGAGACCGGCGAGGATGCCCATTGGTGTCTGGGCCCCAAAGAGCGCTCTCTGTGCTGTCGTCAGTTTGGAAGACCACCAGCAGGGGCAAGAACTTGAAGACGAACCCATCCGATCACTGGCAACAGCGCTCCGTACACAACAGCACCAAACGACAGCCCGATCGTGAAGCCGGCATTTACCAGCCCGACAAAAATACCCCGCCTCTTCTTGTCGACCAACTCCAGCACCAGAATTACTGACAAGGTCATGATGCCGGCACCGCCCATGCCTGTCACGATCCTCCCAAATATGAGAACCCAGAAAGAGTGCGCCGTGGCGGTGATGACGCCGCCGACCGCAAAGCAGCCACCCAGGGGCATCACCAGATACCGTGGCGGGAAGATGGTCGCCAGCCGGCCAAACAGAGGGGCCAGAGAGGCCATGCTGATAAGGTACGAGCTCGTGAACCACATGGCGCCCTCATAGGCCTTGAGCTCCTCCGCGATGACGGACTGGGTCATGGTCATGCCGGAGGTGTTCGACGCTGCCGACAAATGAGTATCAACTTCCATCTCACATCGGCCTCAGAGGAGATCACTGCCGGAAATTCTTACCCTGAAGAAAGATGAGCATCCAGACGCTGATCATCAGAACGACGGCCCGAGCGGCGCCGATGTGCTGTTTGGGCGCATCATGGTCCTCCTCTCCGTCCGAGTCCCGGCCTCGGCCGCTGCTGCCGGCCGGCGACCCATTTCGGAGCGTCCGAGAGCTCGTCTCGGAGTTCAGCAGCGTCGTCGTCTCCGTCGCGATGGCTTCATCGGGGAGCGACTCGACATCCCCTTGCCGTCTCCGGACATGCGCTTCATCCGCCATAGTGACGCGGTTTCTACTCGGCCAGAATGCCCTTATCTCGGATGGTTGCACTGGCCAGGCTCGGCGTTACCCATGGAAGCGGAAGCTGAAGCTCTGGCGGGGTGGCTGGTTTCCTCTTTGCGCAACGATGCAAGGCAGGCAGTAAACTCAAAAAAATCCAAGAACGAAACAAGAGGAGGGGATGTTGGTTGGAAGCCGCACTAGTTCTGCATCACATGAGTTACTTGACCAGCGAGCGCCATGTGTATGATTGATTGATGGCGGACATTAGTGTCACCACGTGTTGAGGGCCGTTTATCTTGGTGCTTGGTAATCTGGTTGAGTCCCCTTGCTTCTCTCCGATGCAGCTAGACGTCAGTTGGCGCGATAACTGAGATGGGGCCCGCCTTGGTGGAGCGCCTGCCCCGCCCCCGTCCAAATAAAGGCTCCTCAACGCTCTTGCCCAATCACGTCGCTGTTGTGGATGAACTGACCAACCTCACCTCGTCAACGTCCTTTGTGATGCTGTTCGCTTCACATTTACAACAAATTCAGGATTGCTCAATATTCCGCCTTTACAAATTTGAAAGTGGTTTGTTTTTCCAGATATCTTTCAGCAACCTCCTTGCAAGGTGTCGCTGTAACCCATGTGCCACTTACGATCCTGACTGTCGCTGCCAAATGACACTGTTATCGAAGAGCTAGCATTTTGGAGCCTGGTTTTTTCCCATTCTGATATTGCATTTTCTGTTAATACGTATGAAATTACTTCGAGGAGAGGCGGGAATCATAAATCAAGACGGTGTATGTAGTAGGCGGGGCATCACCTATAGCGAGACCCGACCAAGCTAGCGAGAAACACACTAATAATATATCCTTCTTCACTTAGATATCTACCGCCGTATGTTCACCATGGTTACTCTTTGAAATAAATGTGAGTACTAAAATGTAGTTAAAATGGTGCGCGTGTGTGCCTATCGTGGAAGTCTTGGGGCTAGGATGCTTCCTATCAGAATGAGGGAAGAAACAGAAAAAGGGAGAACCAAAGAAATGGAATCATCATAGGAGGTAGAGAAAACAAAGAATGATGGAGGACGCAAAGAAACTAACGTGGTCATGTTGCTTGTGATGAGCGACCTAGGAAAACTCAGAAAAGGGAAGGACGCTGAAGGTCGTGATGTGGGCACCTATGATACGCGAGATGGATAGAGGTAAACACCAGAATCATTCTATTTTATTCAAGATACAGGTGTCGATATTCTCGTGGGTGAGCTTCGCAATAGAAATCCTCAGGCGCTTCACTTTAATCCGCCGCAGAGGCGAAGTAGGTGTGGTGGTTCCCCTGGTCGTCGAGATGTAGAAGGCGCGCAGCACCCTGATACCACGCGTTCCTTCCCTTCCCGTCCCATTACGAAAACACAACAATGCAAACGTCCTCCTTCCGATTCGATTCACCTCGAGACCATCACGACCGGGTAGGGGACGCCCTACCCGCTCGGTGGTGGAATGGTATGAGGTCTAGGATAAAGGAGGGTGGTGTGGAGGATATGGGTTCGAGCCTATGCGACGACAGGCAAAAACTACCGATCGATCGAATTTCCCGGAATGTGCACCAGAGATTAGCCCACACCGGTGGGTGAACTCTTTTGCCATCTGATCTTTATTTTTGATTGTGATCGTGGTTATCTGCTGCGGCGATGATTGATCCTGCTAAGTACCTGAAAGAAAAAAAAGGAGAAGATCGTCGTGGACGGGAAGGACTTATCCGTGAGAAGCCAACACAGACTGACACAATAAGTTCCATGACTCCATTCTCCCTAGACCTGAAACTCTTCATGCCCCTATACCTCCTTCACACAAATGTGCCAGCACTCATGTCCAACTCAGAAAACTCGCGACGGATACCCCACGGGCATCATATCGTAAGGCGCGGGCATGTACCACGCAAGTCCAAGGGCCAGGTTGTACGCCCAGTGTTGACTCGAGCTGCCGTTGCCCTTGTCAATGATAGTTTCATGCGTCTTGACGGGCTCTTGCGGCGTCTTCTTCGCCTTCCTCGGCGACTTTGTCGCATTACCGCCGCTCCTCGAACCAGGACGACGATGGTGCAAGCGGAGAAGTCGACGAATTCTGCATCGGGTGTTCCTCATTGATCGTGGCCGCGAAGTCTCCACGATCCATGGCGAGACCTTCTCATCAATCTCTAGCAGCGGCGCGTCCTCCGACTGTCGCGTGCTCGCCATCGTGGACGCGTCGTCAAAGTCCTTCTCGACGCTGTAGAAGCGATGCTGCTCCTTCTCGATGCTGTAAAATTGCTGCCGCGAGGCGGCCTGCGACTCTTTCTTATTCCCTCGACTCATCTGAGATATGTGTAAGTGACCGCGACTGCACGCCAAGGCGAGATCATTATACGCACACACGAACCACTTACAAAAGAAGACGTCAGACGCGCCCTTCGGTTCTTGCGAACGACTGTCCCATTACCCGCCGACGGGGCAGCGCCGGCAGCGACTTTTGAACTCCACGGCTTCTTCGGACTCCATCGCCGCCAAGACGCCGGCCACGTCGGTGATCGGGGCCCCGAGTGGGATATCGGCTGTTGTGGGATCGCGCAAACATGCATCTTTATCACGACTTACACCGGGACTCGGCGGTTGTCGTTCAGTCGCCTCGACATTCAATTGATGCTACGACGGCCACGAAGGCTCTTTCTTAGGAACGGTCCGGTCGCGTTGCAGCTTATATGAAAATCCTTGAGGGTGCATTGTCTCTCATGTGCCAACGCACAAGTCTTACAGAAGAGTACGACCTGGCGACGGGGTGCCGATCGCACGGAAACTTACATCCAACCAGACTTCCCGGTATGCTCCCGGCGCCTCCGCCCATAATCAAATCACGGCCGACCCTTGGATGGGGCCGGCCATGTTATTTAAGCCTCGGCGCCATGCCACCCGCGGCGGGCGCATCTTCAAGACTTGGCCGACTCACGCGGTACTTTGCACGGACAAACTGCAAAATCTCACCTCCGCGCCCTCAATTCGTGATCGCAAACAAACTTCCCGGCTAAAGGCAAACCAGCTCACTGGGTGTTGTGCCTCCGAACGGGACGAGCCACCTTCCTTGCCAAGGTAAGCGGCGAGAACGTTTGGGGCAGTCCGCCTCCGCCTCCACCTCCACCTCCGCGCCAACAAGCATTTGGGGGCTGCCAAGCGCGCGAAAATAAGCTTCACGAGGGGCGCTGCCCTTGCGAGTAAGCGATTACCACCTTGAGAAACGATCTTTAATTTGTTTGTTGTGTATGTAAAAGGGCGGTCATGTATCTCTTCCATGGCGGGGGGGAATATGCCTTCGTCATGCGTCCACTCTTTTGAAAATGCCCGAACGCCGGTTCTCCTTTTTGACTCCCTGCCCCAGATATGTCATATATGCGCATGCCACATACACGGCAGTGAAAGTAAACTCTCTTTTTCCTTCCTTTTTGACGTCAAGGCAGATCGTCCACGTAGGCCAGCGTATCCCTCTCTTCGTCGCACAGCCTGGCAAACTCAAGCAGCAACCGCCACACGTACAGCCTCATGTCTTCGCGCCTGAGTACCTTTCCCGCCCAATCCCTACCCTGCTCGGCGATCCATCTCGCAGCGTCATCGCCCTTGCTCTTCTTTCCCAGAACCTTGTGCACATCCCACTGCGAGGGCGCAGCGTCATCTCCGTCTGTGAAGAAGTCCAGAACGCCGTAGAGGTCCTGGAACGTGTTGTCTAGCGGGACGAAGTGAAGCCACGGCACAAGGCGGTCGTCGTGCCACTCGGCGTACACCGTCGCCTTGAGCGGCACGCTCGTCGACAGCAGAAACGCGCGGAAGCGGCCGCTGAAGCTGTACCCGTCCGCGTCGGGGAGGAATTTGCTGGAGAACTGCTCTGCCATGGGCGTCGCATTGACGACGGACAGGTGCGGTGTGAGCCAGTCGCACTCCTTCCGCCGGTCATTGCTGGGCCCGCACGACAAATGGGTGAAGCCCACGTCAGCAAATCCGGACAGGAAGTCGCCTAGACGTTTCTCGCGGCGACGCGTGGTGTTGTAACGCTCTAGAGGAGGCATGTCGAAGGTCATGGCGCGGACGTCGTTGGCCTCCATGCCACGGACGGTCGTTCCGTTGAGCATCTCGACGAGGCGCTGACGGTGGAAGTGCATCCAGTTGTCTGACTGTGTCAGACCGCCAGACCCTATGCCGCGCCATGTGAGGCGGTCGAGCTTGTCTGCCCATGCCGGGCCATGTGAGCTGCCCCCCGTGTAAGCCTCGTCGTCGGACAGGTACATGGCACCCGGGATGAGAATGTCCGAGTTGACGCGGAGCTTGGAGCCGCCGAAGAGGGGAATGAGGTCCTTTGTGGTGTTGACGTTCAGCGGCTCCACGAAAGTCCCATGGAGCGAACGTAGATGGGGTTGGACACAAGGATCTTGGGAACCGGTGAAATTCTGGACGTAGCCTTGTCGAGCAAACGGTGCCTCCCACGAATATGGCAGCGTTGGCGGCAGTGAAAGATCTGTTGCCGCGGGTACATTCCTGGAAGGGGAGCCCTCGGGGCATGCTTCACGCACCAGATCCCAGTACTTGCGACGATCGTCGCTCGTCCACTCCTTCGAGTACGACTTGCCCACGTCCGTAAGACCCTTGTAGCCGCTCGTAGCCTTGTTCTTCATAGGCATCTTGCGTCCCTTTTCCTCCTTCGCCAAGTACTTCTCCTTCAGCTTCCACGGGACCAACACGCGGGGCTCGTGCATGTAGTTGATGGGCATATCCACGTCTGGAAGATACTCCCCAAACTCGGTCACGAGCGCTTTCCACAGTTCCAGCCAAGGCCCCCTCCCCTCGATATCTCCTTCGTGCTTGGTGTCCCCTTCGTGCTTGGTGTCCCCTTCGTCCTTAGTGTCTCCTTCGCTCGCTACCTTCTTATTCCGAACCCGAATCACATGTTCCGCCGCGTTCGCCTGGCTTGCAATCGTCTTGGCTTCGACGGCCCAAAAGGGCTTCAGATCGTCGTAGATGCGGTCAAAGAACTCCTCAATGACAATCGCTTGGGTCTCCTCGGCATGGCGGAACCACTCTTGAAAGCCCGGGGGCGGGTGCCGTCCGCGCCGCTCTCGATAGCGTTGCGCGGCATTATGCAGCGTGCGGCTCCGTTTCTGGAGGACCGCATCTTGCCTCGCTCGCGCATCGTGGATCAGCCAGTCGATCGGGTTCGCGTTGGCGTCGCTCGAGTTGAACGGGTACTTGAAATAGTCGGTCGCCTCGCCGTCGGTGAACTTGATCGTGGAGGCCTTCTGAGTGATTGTGTCGCGGTAGATGTAGGAACTCGTCAGGATGAGCGACAGGATGAAGACAACCAGCACACCCTTGAGCAGGAACATGGGCGACCTGCTGGGCGGCGGCTTGTTGATTGCCTGCCACACCATGGCGACTGAGTACGAGATTTCTTCCGCTCAGTGGATGGGGAAGATCAGGTTCAGTTCACCGTGGGGGCTTCGAAGTGCGGCCGGCTTCCCATGTTCGACACCGACAGAGGAGAAGCGAAGGTCGGTCCACGAAAGCAAAGACCCTCCGTCGTCCACGAATGACGAAGGCCATATGCTGCGGGTAGCTTTCGTAAAAGGCTACGCGGCTCAGGAACCCCTTTACCAGTAGATGCGCCGCGGTGGCAGACCCTGGTTCGCTTGACGTGGGGACATAATTGCGTGGTGGGGGAGATTGCGCCGAGCCACTTTAAGTGAGTAAATTTGAACCGCAGCTGCTGTCTAAGACTCGCAGACAATGCTGGTGGAAGGCATGGCAGACCTCAATGACGAGACCGTTTGAATGATTGTGTTTGTCGAATATGCATTTCTGCTTTGTGGCTACTGGGGAAATCTGGTGGTATTGGAGCATGAATTTGAACAACTAGGTCTGACCGCTGCACGGCCCCATACCTCTCGCATTCCTCAGCGGTCGAATGAGCCTCGACACAATGGAGAAAATGCAGCGGTGTTGGGCCAATAAGTCGAGGAATCAACCATGATATCAATAGTGTAGAAACATAGTGCTTTCTGTCTATTCTGAGTTGAGGGTGTAATGAGGACGCTTATTGTTTCCCTCTGTCTGGGTGGTTATGCCTGTGTACTGGAGCACTTATATCACAGACAACGACAGCGACGATAACGATAACGAGGAGGACGATAATAACGACGACGACGACGACGACACACGAAGGCGCTGACAAACGACGACGACGATAGTCATAACAATAGTAGTAAGGACAATGACAACAGTAAGGCAGACTTGGTTATGAATCTACATGAAAATTAGTCGCTCTGGCATAGGAGAAATAGGCCGTCTCAACGAAACATCATGAACTTATCATGCCATCTGTGTAGTTACAGCAATATCACCTTCCTTTGATGCTAAAGACTTTATTTACTGCGCATCTAGTCTCTCAAAGTCAAAACTAGAAGAAGAGAATAGTCGAGAAGCAATAAGCGGAAAGGTTATCAACTCACACCATGTAGAGGAACGTTGAGTTAACTCAGGTACTGATGTCAAGGTCGCCACGCTACTAGAAGTCCTGGCCATAATCGCATTCCCCATTTTATTAAAAAAAAAAAAACAATGTATGAATCGACTAGTGAATCAAATTTGATTATGTGAGAACATCCGTGTGAGCGAAGGGCCGTTTTTGCTGCCTGGAAGCCGTTTGAGAGCCCGACAACGTAGGTGTCATTGCGTCCACCGATGACACGTCCACTTCGTCTTCAGATATCCAAATCTGAGAAACGCTACACCTTTCGCAGCCACTTGATGCCTGGCTCTTGGAGGAAAACAAACCAAACTGGTGGCAATTCGGTCTTCAAGACGTTTTTTTCTTCAGTGACTCGGAATTATAGACCTCCAATGAACATGCATGCAATAAACTGACCACATCATTGACTCCATCGGATCAACAACCCCAAGTGAACCAAGTTGGAGACCCCACACAGCTTACCTAACCACCACAGCCAAAAACCCGGACCAACCCGGCCCCCTCCAGCCAATCAAGAGCTCCGTAATGCAATATTAGCGAACCGCCCGAAAAAGAAGAGGCGAAAACCATCGACGACGTCGACCACTCGCCGACGCACGCATTCATAGCGAACTCCCCCCCGTCCTCCGCCGGCCGCACCGCCCCTCCCCTCGACGAACGACACCTCTCCACTCCATCACCGCCGCAACTTCCCCTGTCCTTCAACAAAACCTATCGTCACATTCAAAGATGCTTTCCTCCACGAGGACAGCGGCCTCAATGGCCCTGCGAGGTAAGCCTTTGCCCCGGCCCGACACCCGAGCGCCCGAAAAGAAACTCCCTCGCGGGAATCCCACGACGACGACGAAGACCGATACCCCCAACCACAACCCAAACGCCATCACACCCGCCCACAGCACCTCAGGATGAATACCAAGAGCGATTGCGATAACGTGAATGGACATTGCTGACCTCAATTGGCACCCGTAGCGAGGCCGACCACGTCCCTCATGCCCATCCGTGTTGCCGCCGCCTCCATCTCGAGCTCGTCACGAAAGGACGCCAGCTCCGTCACGCCGCACTCTGCCAGCGGTCTCATCAAGAAGGAGCGCAAGGAGGTTCCCCTGCCCAGCCAGGAGCCCACCAAGGGCGTCTTGCAATATGCTCTGTACGCAAAACCACCCCTCATCACCACTATCCATCCCCCACAACTCTACCTCCACGACCGCAAGAATCTCCCTACTCGCCACATCACCAAACACCTTCTTCCGTCCGCGCCAAACTAATTCGCACCTTCTAGCACCTCTCTCGACGTAATAACGAACTGGGCCCGCCAGTCCTCCCTCTGGCCCATGACCTTCGGTCTCGCCTGCTGCGCCGTCGAGATGATGCACCTCTCCACGCCCCGATACGACCAGGACCGTCTCGGCATCATTTTCCGCGCCTCCCCGCGTCAGTCCGACGTGATGATCGTCGCCGGCACCCTCACAAACAAGATGGCCCCCGCCCTACGCCAGGTCTACGACCAGATGCCCGACCCCCGCTGGGTCATCTCCATGGGCTCCTGCGCCAACGGAGGCGGCTACTACCACTACAGCTACTCCGTCGTTCGCGGCTGCGACCGCATCGTCCCCGTCGACGTCTACGTCCCCGGCTGCCCCCCGACCTCCGAGGCCCTTATGTACGGCATCTTCCAGCTCCAGCGTAAGATGCGCAACACCAAGATCACCCGCATGTGGTACCGCAAGTAGATTATTTGCCGTCTGTTCCATGGGTGGTTTATGCGTGGTGGGGTGCCGGTGCGTGAGGAAAATTTGGGCGTGGCCTTTTGGCCACTAAGCCATTAGAGACGGAGCGAAGAGAGAAGAGATGATCCTACAGGAGAGAGGCTGATATGCAAAATGGCATCCATTGGGTGAGCATCCGGGAGGCTGGGCTTTCTTTCTTTTGTATGCGTGTGCGTCTGTGTACATATGCGGAGGATCCATTCGGTAGACAAGCCGCGGATGGATTGTAGATTAAACAAGTTCTGCTTCCACGATCACTTTTTTTATGACCTGTGGCCGCTGTGACAAAATCTGTTCCGAGGGTGGCGTTGTGGTGAATACTTCGGCTGGGAATGGCATCCTGGGGACCGAGCCTTTCGAGCTGGTAAATAAGGTTGAAGCACCCCCAGGTAGTTCCACGCAATCCAAAAACAAACATCACTGACCTTGGCAGAATTGGAAGACCACCTACACGGCAAAAATACTGCCCGAAGGGTCGATGCAGAACAATTAAAATTCCACAAGTCCATGTGATGTGTATATATAACTACCTATATGTCTGATGCGGTTACACATTGGAGTTGTGATGCCCGTAATAATCAAATACGTCGACGCCCTATGGCAAGCTCGTTCCCGCCTCTTGCCCTTGGAGGCTCCGTATGGCTACAGCTTTTCCAAGGCAAGCATTATCTCCTTGCTGCGACGCACTTCGCAGTTTTCTAGGTTACCCATGCAAATTCGCCGCACCCAAGGAGCTTTTGGTACAACACAGCCTATTCTTCCACGCTCTTGCTCGCTCTCTTTCGATCTCTTGACTCGAACGGCTTCGTCGTCTCATCGTCACTTCCTCGGCCCTCCACATATAGAAAGGAGAAAGAGAAGGTTTATTCCAAATATCCCTAACCGCACGCCGAACTTCCGAATGAAATTGATGCTGCAGAATTCACATAAACGACAGCTCCGGGCCGGTCCATTGCCATGACGCGTGACCATAAGGCATGATGCAAGTCTTGAGCCTACGTCGAACCGGATAACAATGAGGATCGCAATTTTCGGACAGGCTTCTGCTTGCAACTACTCCTGGCCAAAGCCCATGGTCTCCTCAACGGCAATGGTGAGCTTCTGCTGCAGCATCTCGAGGCTCTTGTACGGCGGCAAGTCCAGACGGTTGAAACTATGTATGGGTTAGCGACGAATATCGGCTGCGAAAATAACAACAGAGCTTACCATGTGTGGGCCTTCGGAAGATTGTTTATCTCACCCGCCTTCTCAATAGTAAACCTTCTCGGTCCATCGCTTCCCTGGAGATCCTTGAAACCGTTGACCGGAATACGTGATGTACCCGTAGCAAATTGGAGCAGACGCGATTTCTGCTCTCCATCCCAGGAGCGAATCGTCTGCCAGAAGAACTGAATGACCTCGTCAGACTCAGTGTATCCGCGGTAGTCAGTGTGCTTCTTCCAGTCATCGACGTCGATCTCCGCAATGCCACCGATGAGCAACTCAAGCTCACGCTCATCAAAGACGTTGATAAGGTCCTGAGGGATGAGCTCGTGGAAGCCATCCTTGAAGGCTTGGAACTGCTCCGCGATACGCTTCTCGATTCTCCACTTGACCATAAGATCAACGTATTCCTTCTTGTTCTCGTTCGTGACGTCAATGTTACGTCCGTTAGGAATGAGATCCTCGACGGTCATGACACCGAAGCGCTCGTCTTCTGTAGAGAACGTCTGCTCCAGGATACCGCCAGAAATGTCATTGTCCAACATCCACTGCAACGAACGGTGGAAATCGGCATCAACACCCTCCATGTCGGCGAGAACGACCGACTTGCCAAGAATCATCTTGTACAGGGCACCGATGAAGAACGCGTCGAGGAAACGACGGTGGAAAATGGCCAATCCAACGACACGGCCGATGAACTTGAAGTAGTTCAGGTGCTCCGGGTTGATGCCGGAGTGGGGGTTGATCTGGAGGGTATAATTGTCGTGGGCGGAGTACTCGAAAAGGCAGTAGAAGGGGTTGAACATCTCGTGGGAAAGGAGGAAGAAGAACTCTCTGGACAGACCACCGTAATCCAGACCATCTTCTCCGTCAAACTTGATCATTAAACGCTTCTTCAAATCAGTAGCAGACTGCCGAGTGATCTCTGCGAAAGAATCCTCGAAAATGTGGGAGCGCCGCACCTTGATGTGGCACTGGCCGGACAAAATGCGCATAGCGGGCTGCGAGCGGAAGTAGATAAGCTTCCTTCTGAAGTCTCGCTTGTACTGAGGCACGTTCTGGTCCAGGGATGATGGCAAGCGGGGGTCATCCCAAGTTGTCGTCTTTGTGTTGTGGTCCACAAAGTACACTCTTGCTGTGTTGGTGAGGCGCATTTCCCAACCGCTAGGCAGAGGTCCCAATTGGGATACGGGCTGTTGCTGAATGGTGCCATTTGTGTTGTTCTGGCCGCCATACATACGGATGTATTGCTGGCGACGAGGGTCCACCCAGGTGGTAGTCCGGGTGTTGTGGTCCACGAAGTAAGGTCGTCCCTCCGGCGTCCATCTCTGTTCCCAACCGGGAGGCAGCTCGCCAGTACCCGGGCTCGTGGCGCCGGTATGCATCATCGTGGCATTGTTCGCGTTCTGCTGGGCCGCTTGTTGCTGGGCCTGGAGAGTCGGGGAGTTTGCACCGGTGCGGTCCTCGGGAAGCGTTCGGTTCTGATGTCTCTGGCGTTCCACTTGGGTTGCGTTTTCACGCTCGTTTCTCTGTTCCACAGCTCCGGTAGCAGTAGGTCTGTTCCAGCTAGTCGTTCTCGTGTTATGATCAACGTAATATGTCCGTCCCAGATTATCCTCCCGGCGTTCCCATCCCGCTGGCAGTCGGCCTTGCGCATCTTCAAACGGGCTGAGAGTACTGGCGGTGGTTCTCGCGGGAGCTGCGGCTCCATTTGCAGCAGGCGCAGGTCCGGTTGACGTCATGCTAGCCGGGCGGTGCGGTAGATTGACTTGAGAGCCAGGAACCGGCCCCCCGTTGGGAGCCCCCATGGCGGAGCCCGGTCTGCCGTCGGGCGGCGGGGCGGAGAGCGACGAAATGTTTGATCCTTGAGCGGGCGGGACGAGAGAGGGACGACTGGACGAGGCCTGGCCAGCGCGAGCGGGTGTAGAGAGGTTCGTAGAAAGGTTAATTATTAGTTTTCCGTGGACAACGAGGTTGTCGGTCGACTTTTTCAGGTCTCGCGTGAGCATCTGGTCTTTACGGCGGGAAGCGGGTTAGTCACGTCCTACAGGATGAAACAAGCTGACGAGGGGAAGAGCGTTACCATCTGCGTCGGGTGCCAATTCGATAACATCGCCGATTCTAACGTTAATGACGCCGAGAAATCCTTGATCCTTCTTCTTGAACTTCTTCTGGTCAAATACTTGGACGGCGAGAATGGTGTCTTCATTCACGTGGCTATGGTTTGTCAGCGATGATGCTTTGCACGAGACATGTCCGGAGCACTACGCACAGGTCGAAGCTCTCGTTCCAGTATGGGTTCAACGTCCGCTTTTGAGCCGTTGTAGTCTTGGTCTGGTCTCCGTTGACGGTAATGACAGCGAAGGGATCCGGGAACCCTGTCGACGGTGTTAATCAACATGGTGAAGTACGATGGGAACGAGGACTACGTACGGAAGACATCTCGCTTGTAGAGGCCATCTGCGGCGATGACTGTGTCGAAGTTAGCAATTGTCGATGCAGCGCGGGGAGCCGACGCGGAGATGACGAACTCGTTACTCGAAGATTGGGCTTGCGGCTACGGGTGACAGTTAGTTATCGTTATGCTTCCCGGCTTTGATGACATCGGAATGACCAGAGTCCATGAAGATGGGTCCGGCCAAGCAGGAGCAAACTTACTTGGGTTGCCCGGCATCATTGCGGGAGGAACTCATTTCGTCGCAGGATGTCCAGCGACAACGGTATCAACTCCCAGAATATTTGTCGTGTCCAGACGAGAGTCGCCCAGTGTTGGAACAGGTGAGGGGTCACGAATGATCTGCGGAACTTGTTTGAGGATACCGGTTCGCGATCGTACGGGGTAGGTCTGGCGTCGGTCGAGGACGGGATGCACGCAGCAAAGGTGTGTAGCGACGGCGAGATGATGCGAACGGGAAGGGAGGTTGACGACGACGGCAAAGGCAGAGCTGAGGCTGTGCTGTGCTGTGCAGTGCAGAGACCCCCCGCTTCGAATAGCCAAGTGGGCTGGG
This sequence comes from Colletotrichum chrysophilum, assembly GCF_026319265.1. Classification (NCBI taxonomy): domain Eukaryota; kingdom Fungi; phylum Ascomycota; class Sordariomycetes; order Glomerellales; family Glomerellaceae; genus Colletotrichum; species Colletotrichum chrysophilum. The sequence continues at coordinate 102,366 of NW_026517425.1, read as the reverse complement.
TTTTTGGGGTTCCTCGGGGCTACGGTGGATGATAAGGTGACGCGGCGGCGGGCGGGAAGCCCGAGCGAAGGGCCAAGTTGGTTTGTAGGTAAGGTATGGTATGCTAAAGATGCTTGGGCTGGTATCGGGCCAGCGATGGTCAGGCAGAGCGAGGAGAACGAGGGGTTTTCTCGCCGATCAAGTCGTGCGGTGAGAGAACGATTCGCCGACCGGATTCGAACGTTTGCAGAGGGAGATTGGCGATGGGAAGTCGACAGAATGGAGCGAGTTTGGTGTTTTGGTAGTCGCCCCCGTCTGAGCGCTTGTCAAACGGTATGTGTGTGCGAGTGGGTTATTGTCTCCGGTCGGAAGTGCGCAGTGAGGCAAAGAAGGTTGTTAGGAGAGATGCGGGAGGTGAGGTAGGAGGTGGGTAGGCAGAGCGTCCTGTCACCAGTCAGCGGCCACAGGTAGGTAGGCAGGCATAGAGAGGGACACAGAGGCAAGAGGAGCCTTGGCCCGTCCCGCAGCTGGGTGGGTACCTTAGGCAACCTGGAAGTACCCCGGGCCTACCTCAGGTACCTTTTCGTCCACCAGCGTTAGCAGGGAGCCCATTCAAGTAGTGGAGGGCCCTGTATCTTTCTTAGCTGCAGCCGCCGTACAAAAGACACCTACGTTCACAGGTATGGAGTCAGGTAGGGTAGGTAGGTAACATTGGCAGCAACTATTGCGGTGGTGGTAGGCCCCAGGTGTTTGGTAGACTCAGTTGCAGACAGCAGGGGAGGTAGGCAGGTAAGCGCAGGTGAGTTGAAAGAGACTTGGAGCAGGCGACTGGAGGCAACTTGGGGAGCATGGCATGGCTGGCAGTGCAAATGGCGAATTCACTCCATCTGTTCAGTCTTCTGCCCGAGTTGTTAGGCGTCGGCGGGGCTTCAAGGTAGCCATGGAGTACCTCTGGCTTGAGAGAGTTTGAGAGATATGTACATCTATCTAAGAAACTGCTCGCTGTGCTGGTCACTTGCTCTCGATTCTGCTTCAACACATCCACTGCTTCTCGAAAGGTATCTCGACATCAGTATCAGAGGAGGGGCTGTTCTCAGAATAGGTCCTGGGGATTGCCCCAGAAGGCAGGGCCTGCAGATTGCTGGGTGGATGACAAGCACATCCAAAGGCACGGCTGGCCATAAGAAGGTGCCGGGGCAGGTGAGATACTACAAAATGTGCCTCGGAGAAGCATGCTGTTGGTTGGTGATGGGATTCTTGAACTGTAGACAATCTTACCAGGCGGGAGCACGTTACCTGCAAAGTGTTCCGCAGACTGCACCGCTGTCTTCCCTGATTGTACTGGCCTGCCTCTATTCTTATCCACCGCTGCAACCAGTCAGTCAGTCAGTCCCTCGACATCGACACGGACATCGACATCGACATCGACATCGGCCCAGGCTCGCACTCAAATCCACCTTCCGTAAGCCCCTGTCCGCTGTCGTTGTCGTCGTCGTCGCCCGTCTTCCTGGCTCCCTCCCTCTTCCCGTGGTAGCGGCGCCCTGGGGAATCCTGTACCTGACGTAGTGCTTCAGAAACAGGTCGACTGCCCCTCCTTGCAACATCCATCCCGCGCGCTGTGGCTTAGCCACGCAACCGGTGACAACCGATGCGAGGAAAGCAAGTACCTCACCTTAACCGCAGTCACTAAGAGCGACATCCCGTCGCGACCAGGGCAGAAACCATCCGTAGTGCACCTAGCTCTCAGCTCATCACCGCAAGCTATGCCGAACGAAAAGCACACCTCAGGTTCGAAGCAGACAAAGGGCGACAGGCCGCCTGCTTAAACGCTGTTCCCAATCGTGTTTCGGATGCTCGTCTTAGATGCAAGAGAGCTGCCAAATACCCCCATCGTCCCCTTGCCTGACATGACCTTACCTTGACTTTCGCTACCCCCCGCCAAGCAAACACAGGGTACTTCATGTTTGCACACGGTACCATCCGGTTTGAACGGTGCGGTACCCTGACGATTGCCCTTGCCGTGCTCCCAGCCCAAGAGGTCTTGGTAGGCCCCTCAGTTCGGGCCGTCCACCAAGATCTAGAACCTCTGAGCGAGCGAAGCAAGCACCGGTCTCTCTCTTTACATAATCTTTCGTGGCGAATTCAATCTTCAGGGCCAGAATTTTCCATCAGTCTGGCAATGTCACAAGGGCTCTCTTCTAATCAGTGCTAATCAACAAATCATCAATCATCCTAGGCAAAAAAGGCATTTCTCATACGGCTGTCAACATTAGAAAGCAACACCCTACACAGACAGACTCGTTCAGCACCGCTGCTGGCTACTGCCCTGGCCGGCCCTGCTTTCTTGGCCAAAGGGATCAAGGCATGTACCGACAGTGAACCCAAACCAGAAACAGCGCATTGTTCCTCGTCCCATCAACGCCCTCCCTCCATCCTCCCGAACCTCATGCGCCGCCGGTGTGCGCCCTTCCATCAGCAAGCAAAACCCCCCATAATTGTCCCGTCCGTCCCAGCATGAGCCCTTGAACCAGAAGAAAGCAAGAGAGCTCATGGTCCTCAGGAACAGAAAGGGACGCCCAAGGCATTCGAGCACATCCAACCCGCAAATCGCCCTTAGCATGATAGTCGTCCGGCACGTTCAGCCCGTCCCCCCTCCCCTCCGGCCCCCTCCCCAGGCGCCATCCATCCATCATCGGGGCCATCTATCGTGTGTGCCATAAATAACATAACCTTGGTGACAAAAACGAGTGCTTCGTCCTATCGCAAAAGTCCCTCTCCTTCCTAAACCAAGCAAGACGTACGGGAAAGCGAACCATTTCCTGCCCTCAACTTCACCCAATGAGAACCGCGGTCACGGCAGCGGCTTCACATACATCTAGCAGCACGTGCCGCAGACATACTTGACGCTGCGTCCAATCCTTGGTATGAAAAGTGCACCATCTTTCTTACCCCGGCCAGGTGTTAGTTAGCCTACCGCTGAGCATTTCCAAGACGATCTCGCCCCAGGTAGTCAGTTCCAGGCCGTACAAAATCCAGTAGCCCTGGGAATTGAGGCCCCCTAAGGTAGTGTAGAGAACAGGCCGCAAATACATCCCCAGGGCCGTGTGTGTCAGCTGGCAGATGGGGACTCCCGCGACATGTCAGCGACTCTCGTCCGGCAAGCCTGCGCCCCGCCCGGATCGGGCGACGTCGTGGGCCACGCGCGGAAAGGCGGCACCGCTAGGCTCGTCCGTCCTGTCTCGTGGCGTTCCGACCGTGCGGATACTACGCGATTAATCGTTTGGTGTTCCATGACGCTTCTTGACCCCTGTTCATGGTGTTTACTGCACATATTCGAACGCTGTCCCCCTTGTATAGGGTTACAGTCCGTTCGATCCGCGTTTGGTGTCGAGATCTGCTTACAATGAACGAGCGTAACCGACCGACTCCGGGGTTGACGGTTCACATCTGGATCGATCTCGAGCCATTAACGCCAGATGCAAGACCATCTGGATGACGCAGTCGTAGATCATACAACGTTTGTAACTGGAACTTGGATTCACTGAACTGAAAACCTATCGACTCTGTGTGTTTGCAGAGGTCTGACCTATCCCTGAACGCCTTGTTGAGCTTCCCTTGCCCTACCGGATCCTGTATGGTACAATCGAATTGCAGTCCTGTCGGCGGCCCAGCCCTCACGGGGCCGAGGCCGGGGCCGCAGGTCGAGGCTTCGAGGGGTACACCCCGGCATCCTAGTACGGGGAGTATCCGCCTCTTCCTCGGCCACGGTAACCTCCCCGATAGCCACCACCGCGGGGAGGGAATCCACCACCACGGCCGCCGAAGCCGCCGCGACCTCCACGGAATCCACCGCGACCGCGGCCTCTGGACATACCAGGGACGTTGGTCCGCTTGGGAACAACCTTGATGTTGCGACCCTTGAAGATGCTCTCGTTCAGAACGAGGGCCTGGGCAACAAGGCTGGGCTCGGTAAACTCGACGTAGGCGTACCTGTGCGAGAGCATGTTAGCACATTGCTGCTTCCAACCGCGGCTAGCCCTGCAGGGCGTCAAGAGATGCAAAACACGTACCCCTTGGGTTGTCCGGTGAACTTGTCCAGCAAGATGGTAACGCGGTTGATGGAGCCGCAGCTCTGGAAGTGCGCCTGAATCTCCTCGGGGGAGGCGGAGTAGTCAACGTTGCCGACGAAGATGCTGCGGCTGTCGACGTCTTGCTTGTCGTCGGTGTTGAGGTCTTGGGCCTGCTGGTTCAGGCTCGCTTGCATCTCGCGCAGCTTGGCCGCCTCCTCTTCCATCTCGGCGACACGTCGCTTCATTGCCGAGATTTCCTCCTCCTACGTTCATCATCTTGGTCAGTCTAACCTCCTCTTACTACGCGAAGCCTAAGGGCCGTAGAAGGCTTATTGTCTTTGCGCACCTCATCGTGGTTGTTCTCATCGTCGGCGACGCTGTTGTTCTCGGCGCTGTGATCATCCACAGGCTTGTCCTCGGGCTTGACGTCCGCCATGGCTGCGGTCTCTGGTGATTTGAAAACGATGCAAAAGCGTCTGGAAGAGGAATGTTAGTGATGATGTTTGGGGAAGCTTCAGAGATGGCTGAATCGTGCGCCAAGGCAGAGACGCGCCAGTAAGGCGACCGGCAGCCTTGGGAGGGGTTTCCTAGTAGGACTAGCTCCTGCTACGGTTATGCGGCGGCCAAGGGAGGGAAGGTACTCACGACTCTGGCAACTGCAGGAGCAAACTCTTGCCCTGCGTTGGATGGATGAGCAGCTGCTTGTGCAAGGTAGGGAACGGATTGAAGCCGATGGCGAGGCGGACGAGGCGAGGCGAGGTGAGGCAGACGTCCGTCGAAAGGTATCCAAGGTTCGAGTCCAAAAATGGCCAGGGAGATTGGTCCACGGTTTAGCCGGTGGCGCCCCGATAAGACCGATAAGAGCTTCCTGATCTCGATCTTGCACAAATGTGGGTTTGGAGCTGTCTGAGCTTGGGAAGCTGGAATGGAAGGGGGGACGTTGAAGATATTGGGTTCAAGCAGAAGATATCTCCAAGTTGAATATGTGGTTTCTAGATGACGTTCAACTGGCAGCACCGTTATGCGTACAGGTCGGTTCGGCTGGTTGCCAGCTCCTTGCTCAAGCACCTTGTCCAGCGGGGTCGTGGAGCTCACAGGGTAAGATACAGCTACAGCTGCAGTGGCGTGCACCTGCTGTTGCTGTGTAGGTACTTTGAGCTCCATACTGAAGTCAACCACCTTCAGGACCTTTCACTGTTGCCCACCTCTCTCAGCAAGACCTCTACCTAAATTGTTTCAGAAACATGGCAACAAACCCCAGGATATGCTCTCAGAAAGGCCTTCACCCTGGCGGTATGCGAGCATTTTGCTTGGTAAGACGGTCGCGCCCCTTGCCAGGCAGATGCCACACAAGTTCCTGTCTCCCTTGGACCAGATTCATATTTAGAGCTCTGCTCTTCGTTGTCTTCGAAGCCGACGGAGCTCTTTGCCATGATTTGTGTATAAGGCAGCTTCATTTGAGCAAATCAGGCACCGAGGCCCCCTTTCAATGTTCTGGTTTGACGACAAATCAGTGGCCTTTGGGCTTTTGTCTTTCTCATTCCCGTTGCATTGCCATCCACGTTTCGCTCTCCGACATCCATGCTTTCTGGCTCGGTGGTAACGACCTAGGGTTGACCTTCGCTGAATTTCTCTCTCCCATGCTATAGAGAATTGAATGTATATCAAATTGGCTCGGCATCTTCAATATCAACCTTCTAGGATTCAATGCCCAAACTTACGTCATGCTCCAACCCTGACCACGTTACATTGCAAATTCCCACAGGTGCTGTCATAGCGGGGGAGCGCATGTTTGCGATCGACCAAAAGAGCGCCGAGCCATTGCTGGCCTCTGGGCACTCACAATAAGATCGCATCTTGCATCGCCCCCCAACCTTTGATCCCCCAGTCGCCCCGAGTCGCCCGTCCTCCGCTACGGGGGAGCCCCGAGAGCGCTCCACAGCCCCGGCGGTTCGGGAGGACGAAGCGAACAACAAACGGCAACTGCGACGACGAATTACAGACAAAACATCGGAGCTCATCGGCACGACGAGAACCGAAGCCACCCCATCCATCCCCCGGAGCCTCGTCCTCGTGGCCGGATAGCCGGTCTGAAGTTCGCAAACTTACCTGCCAAGGAGGTTGGTGCTGCACTTAGTCAGCCCTTCAGGACCCCGTGGTTCGCCTGTCCCGTCGTCGTCGCCCACGTGTGACGTCGCCGAAGACACACTGCGTCAGCAACCGCATCGGCGGTCCCGGCCCAGCACCATCACATTTGGGCTTCCTTCTCAGCCTTCTCATTTTCTTGCGCCGCGCGCGTGAGCTTCCTACTCTACAGGGTCTCCGTCCAGATAAGGCTGCGACCGCGTCGCCGAGAGAAACACACGAAACATATCACTACGGAAATCAAATCTCGCCATTTTCTCGCCGTTCCGAATGGTCGGAGAAGGCGACGCCTGAAACTGCAGCGATGGCGACCGACGAGGAGGAGGCAATCCGGCCTCTACTCTGGAGCTTCAGCGGGTTTCGCGAGACCAACCGGCCGGCTCCCCTCAGGCAGCATCTCACGGAGTCCCGTACCAGCCTCAAGGACATCCTCTCGTCTCGCACGAAGCACTACGCCGTGCTCGCGCTGGTGTCGCTGGACGTGGCAGCGCTGTTGGCCAACATCTTCATCGAGCTCGTCGCCTGCGACATGAAGCGCGAGGACGAGCCGTGGGTCAGAGACACGCGCGAAGGGCTGACGATCGCTGGGCTTGTGTTCAGCTGCATGTTCATGATCGAGCTGATGCTATGTGTGTTTGCCTTTGGTCTCCGGTAGGGTTTCTCAAGGCGCTTGACGTTGCGGCATAACTAACGGCCACCCCAGGTATTTCAAGGATTGGTTTCATCTGCTCGACGGAGTCGTCATCATAGCAAGCTTTGTGATTGACGTGTTGTCGCATGGCATCGTTGAGGAGATTGCTTCGCTCGTCATTGTCTTTCGGTTGTTCAGGTTCGTCAAGATCGTCGAGGAGATGAGCATGGGCGCGGCGGAGAGGATGGAGGGCTTGGAAGCGCAGCTGGAGGTCTTGAAGAGGGAGAATGGGGAGATGAAGAGGCAGCTGAGCCGGCGATAGGCCCGAGATGTAGCTGGCTCCGGTTCCGGTGGCGGCCCGTTTACCGGCCCTTAAGATGAAGATCCCCGGCTGTGGTTAATGTGTCTAATGATAATGAACGATGCAGCAGGAGAAGGGCGTCCAGGCCAATTTGAGCGTTGTGGCTTGGTTTAGTCATGAATAATACCCGACGAATCGGATGTGTCTGTCTTGCCTTCGGACCTAGATTAACAACCTTAAGCAGCGAGCCGTGATACCTTCGGGATACCATTTGATAGGTCGTCTCCTGTCGCGCATCCAGACCCGTAGAAGGACAGGGCATGGGTGTTTAAGAAATCTGCAGATATCCGTATTTCTAAGGAGAGCCGCAATTGGAGACAGCGTGCCATCTTGAACCGCAGCCTTCGAACGAATCGTTGGCGTAGACAGTGAATCGCCAGTCTCGATCCGACTGCATCACTCAGATTCCCGGTCTCGGCGGGCCCTCGGTGGCAGTTGCAGCGGGGAGTGGCGCATCGACGGAGGCTGCCTCCGCGATGCAACGCCAGCCGCCCCGGCAACTACAATGCAGTACTGCACCTCGTATTTGCGACCTTGGACAGACAAACGAGGGGGGAGAAAGCAGGCGTGGTGGCTGGACAGACTAAGTGAGTGGTTGGTTCTGTGAGACAACATCCCCAACGTCACCTCTTCATGAGTTAGTCCACGCAGAAAACGAAGACTTGCATGAAGCGGATACCCTGTATATGCGGAGGAGCAAGAATAGCAGCGGCCAGGGCAAGTGCGCCACCTAGACCGTCAGCAACGGGGCGGCAGAGAGGGGGACCAACACGACAGACGAACAAGCAGCGTCTTGGTTTTGCTGGAGTCTCTGAAATCTAGCCTGCGTTCACGTATGACTGGTACCGGAGTCTAGAACCTTGGGTAGAGAATTTCGACTGCGGTTCAGACGGCTTCGTTGCATGCTTGCCTGTAGCCATTAGTGCCACAGCCAGGATCGGAATCTTGTCATTGAAGAAAATGTCTAGAACTCTTGGAGAGAAATTCCACGACGTCAAACTACCCGCACGCCTTAGCAGTCGATCGAACAACCAATACCCATGATATGGAAGAATGCGAGTGGCGAATCAGCAGGGCCAGAATAACCGGGGCGCAGCGAGCCTTGGGGACAACACGAGAAACACGACGCTGGACACGACACGAGCCACAACACCATCCAGCAAGCTGCCCGAGGCCCAAGGACGACACATTTTGCGGCCGGACCGGACCAGTCAAAAAGCAACGCGGTGTGTTATTTCATATTTGCCCGAGAAAAGCACACGAGCTGAAGAAGCATTATTGGGATCAGGCAGACGTAGGCCGTAATCCCAATTATTGCCATCCCCGACAGCCGTGCGCGACCTTCTTCGACAGGGTCAAAGCTACAGGTAAAACACCAGACGACAGGCGACGGCCGCGTCGTCTGAGATCAGATGTCCATGCATGCATCCATCGCATTCTGCCATGCAGGAGGAATATCTGATGGACGTTGACGGTTGACGTTGAACGATTCGTGTTGTGCCTCTGTAGAGAGATATTTGCACTCGCATTGCATCCGTCTCTCCATGGCAGCACAACACGACTCTTCTCCAACCAATACGGACATGCCGCCACGGACGGCACTTGCATCTCGGTGTAACCCCATCCTTCGAAGGTCGTCTTCGAAAGCCGCACGCCCCCCCTGGTCCAATTATTTGCTGTCCCCCTTCTCTCTTGGCCCGCGGGAAAGAAAAGGAAAAAAGGGCCAACCAGGGGCTTTTGGCCCAGCTCCCGACCAATCACCAGTCTGCCATATCGGGGCTGGCCCCCTAAGATTAGACTTCATCTCGACGTCCGGGCCCCATGTTCGCATGGCCCGTTTTTCGAACCTCGTTTTCCGTCGGCCGTTCTGCTGTGCGTGGTGCTCCTTCTCTCCGTTTCTGTCATATCGAACCATCACCACTTCTGGTTCTGCACAGTTGCATTGGACCAGAGTAAGCTCTCATAACAAAGCTGGTCGAGGGGGGTGACGAGGCAGGGAGACAGATGGCAGGCTTTGGGGAAGGGGACCAGACGGCCTAGTCTCAGCCCCGAGTCGTCGGTTCCTTTGCCAACAATTTCTAGGCATTCCCCCGTTTTCCTATCAAAGAAACCCCAAGAACCCGATTCGATTCTCCAGAAACACCCGTCTTTGGGGCTAGGAAGCTGAGAAACACAAAGGACGCGCGCGGTGCGCGCAACGGCGTCCGTCCCTTCCCGCAGAGCTCAAGCAAGGATGGGCAGATGCGGTGGTGGTATCCGTAGCAGCAACCAGCTGCTCTTTCACAATCAAAAGTGGGAAGATCTGGGCTGGGGTTAGGCATGTCATGGTACGGATAATGGCATGGGAACTCCAGGTTGGTAGGTCACCAGCATCTTTTGATGATTTGACCCTTCCTTCTTTCTACGCATGTCTCCAGACCGCGGCCTCCTGCTCCTAGAGTAGATGCTCGGTCTGGATTTGATTCAGTGGCCCCGTCTCGCTTCTCTTCCTCCTCAATGCTCCTGTAACCGTCTGACCGGGGCTTGACGCCATCACCATGTCCGTTCCCCCCAAATCCACTCTCCTTTTCCTGACGAGCTGCAGAGGACGGAAGGGGTACCACACCACCTGCACTGCACACTCACAGTCGCCGCCGCTGCTGCTACCCTCTCTTCCCATCCATGGGTCGTTCGTTAGCCTCATCAATCTCCATCACTCGACTGTCAACCCAGGCCCAAGACGACCCCTGGAGAGACCCGCTCATAACCCGTAAACCCATCACTCTCCTCCACTCGCGTTGGTTCCTCGGCCGGAGAAAAAAGCCCTCTTGTCCTTCTGCCTTCCTCTTTCTCCGTGTCTCGCGGCCTCTCTCTCTCTTTCTCTGCCTGTCTGTCTGGCCCATCAGGCCTTTGGTCGTCCATTCGCTAGCGGCGCGCGCCACCGTTTCCCCCCCTCGGCCTAGTCAGTGTAGTCCTCCACCCCCCTTCCCCTCGCTGGTTTCTGCGCGATCCTCGTTCTAGCTCCTTAGTCCCCGTCTCGCCCACCCCCAGTAGATGCAGCGAGTGAGAGTGAAGAGTGAGCGACTGGGAACGCGACCGCCCACGCCCCCCAGGAAGATCAATACGGATACAACGTTTTTTTTGTGATGAAATTGCCTTGCCTGGGACTCCCCTAATTTACTTAATATTCCTCTTGCCCATCCCACCATCCATCTCTTGAGTTCTCTTTTCCTTCTCCCATCCCTCTACCGTAATAGCATCCACGAACCCACAGCTTATTCCCCGTCCTCCCCGACCCAAACAACCTAATAAGCTACGATCCCTCTCTGAGGTTCATCAAGTCACTCGCTATCTACACGCAAGCAAGTTTTCGGACTACGCATCACACTCGTTGGATATAACAACTGTCGTTACGACCACAAAAACAAAGTTTACTCTTAATAATCGGATTCCTCGGAACACCACACTCCACCACAACAACCGTCAAGATGCAGTTCTTCCTCCCCATCACCCTCCTCATCGCCGCCGTCGCGGCCCAGGACACCAAGTGCGCCGCCGAGCCCATCGTCGAGACCTGCCTGTCCTCCGAGAACGCCAAGGTAAGCTTTCCAACATCCATTGAGCGTAGAGACGCGGCTCTGCTCTTGTGTATCACAACAAACAACTAACACTTCCCCCTCTAGGTCGAGGCTTGCTCCGCCACCGACTACGACTGCCAGTGCGCCGCCTACCAGGCCGTCGCGACCTGCTACAACAACTGCCCCAACGACGCCCGCGCCTCGCCCGCCCAGAACCAGGTCACCATCTTCTGCCAGCAGGCCTCCCTCTACGGCTCCGCCGCCCAGCGCAAGACCGCCTCCGCCGCCTCCTCCGGCTCCGCCACCGCCGCCGTCGCCTCCAACTCCGCGACCGCCACCCCTACCACCGGCAGCTCCGCCTCCGCCACCGCCTCCGTCTCCGCCACCAGCACCCCTAACCTGGGTGTCGGCCAGCTCGCCCGCAACACCGGCGGCGTCCTCCTCGCCGTCGCCGGTGTCGTTGCCGCCGTCCTCTAAGCGATTTCTAAGCTAGAGAGGAAAGCCAATATATCATTACAATTCACACAAACGTCTTATTTTCAAGCGATAATGTTACACGCGGTGCAAGGCCATCATTTGGAATGATTCACATGGGGACTGGGACGGGACTATGTTTTCCTCCCGGCAAACAAAAGGAGGCTGCTTCAGCATTGCCACTTCTTAGGATAAAAAGAAGCAGGGAAGATAGCGACGACGGCACGGGGTGATGATTTCACCAAAAACCTGTTGTACATGGTTTAGAATCTTTGTAATTACCTAATCCAGCGGAATTTCATGAGCAAGAAGAACATGGGATGACAATGAACCAAAAGACAAAGAACACGCACGTGAAGAGAGGACAGGGACACCCGAGTTTGCCCATCAAACGGGAAAGAAACACCAATCATTCATCGCATCAAAACTCTATCTAGCAATGGCCCTTGCGTCCACCCGTGTCGTCCTTGCAGAGAGACAGAAGAAACGAACCCGACTCCCGGACTCCGAAAAAGCTTCGTTGATTGATTCGGGTGCCCTTGCACACATGCAATGGCCTGCATCTTCCCGAAGACTGCCACCGTCGCTGATTGGGCCACACACACTCACACACAACGCACTACGCGCCGCTGTAGGGTAATAAAGACACAGTAGTATCCGTAGAGAGAAACAAATATTGGAGATGTGTTGACTCAGCAACATTCTTCTGAAACATGGCAAGAATCTAACCTGCACATTGACTTGCGTGCCGGTTTGCTCGCGCATTCCCCACCCGCAGCAGCAAGGAACCATCCTGCATGTGCTTATTGTCTCATAAGCAAGGCCTCTCTCCGGAATACCTATGCTACAGCGCGGGTTCGCGGACGTGAGGGCGCCGAAAGAAAAGTGAGGGCGACGACTCGTCTATGTTATAAGAAACCTGCTGGGCACGAGCAGGGAACCAGAAACATAGTGCGCGATATGTGCAACAAAACAAGACAATTACTTTATTGCTTCAATGCAATCATTGGGTTTTCTCGTTTGAAAATGGTGGAGAGTATCCATCTGTTGGTGATCTTCATAAACGTCTGGGGCATCTCAGGGATGGCTGTTGGACGGCCAAGCCCGGCCCAACGTCACCGGTGGAAATGCGCCAAAGTCAATGGCGCACCAACTACCAAGAACTGAAGACATGTCACGTGCGAACTGATCGGATGAATGTGTGGTTGCTCAACGTGAGCTTGTTATCATCATGTTTTTCATCAAGCCTCTTTCTCCAATCGCTATGATACAACACGGGTGTCCTTGAATCCTACAGCTGTCTTGCTAGCGTTGCATCCCCTCATGGGAGACTCTCCATCATTCGTGTTCCTCCTGAACGCGTCTTCCACTCCCAGGGAGCTGTCATCCAGGGAAGGAAGTTGTAACAGTATAAAGTCTACAAGCAAAGAAAAGAAAAAAAAAAACCACAAGCATACGCAAAAGGCAGACGCTTCCCAACACCCGTGACGCCCGTTTCATATCTCTAACATGTGACATTGTCCATCTCTGGCCACATCACTGTAGCCTGCTTTTTTTTGCCTGACCAAAGACCCCTGGTTGCGCAGAGTCGAAAGAGAAGAGTGCAAGAAAGGAGGAAATAAAAGTTCGTCGACTAAAGGGAGTATTTGTGCGCAAAAAAGTCTTGGTCGCCAGAAGAAAGCAAGTGAAAATATTTGTGGCGGCAAAAGTAAGGCGAATGAGGCCTCGGAGGAATCTTGATGCATAAATCAAAAGGCATTGACGGTCGTTGAGGAAACCGAAAACACCCTAAACTTTTCGGGCTCGTTTCGCGCTGTTGTTGACAGGGCTAACGAAGGTGACGTGCTTGTTCTCGTCCTTCTTCAGACGCATGGTGGTGCCAGAGCCACTAGATCCCCGGTGGTGAAGAGGTCGACCCTCATGATCCTCATCGAGAGTGATCTCGGCCACATCAGACACCGACTCGGCATCCATGCGGTCGCTCACGCCGGAGTCTGAGCCATCATCTGAGTCGTCGTACTCGCCGTCGTCGCTGACGAGTGAAGGCGCGTTGTTGCTGACCATGGTGTTGGGGCTCAGGTCTACCATGTCGACGTCCTCGTCGCCCATCATCATCAGTCGTGGCCCTTCGTCCTTGTCAGGACTGCTCATAGGCGGCGATGCGAAGCCCGAGTGAGTCGCCCTGCCCTTGCTGCTCGTCGGCCTTGTCGGCGCCGGGACGACAGGAGACATGACGGCTCTTGCTGGAACACGCATGGCAGTGGAAGGAACACGAACGGCTGACCCAGCGTCACCAGTTGGAGTGCTGAGACCACCCTCGGCTTCTTCCGAATCCTCTCCTGGCGAAGAAACATCATCCAACGACATCTTCTCCTTAGCATCGCCAACGATTTCACGGAGGTTGCCGTTAAAGTTCCTGCTCTGCATGAGGCGCGAAAGGAAGGGGACATCAGCCGAACCGACGAAGTTCTCCCCGTTCTGAACGGCGGGTCTCGCGGACTCAGCGTTCGGAACAGTGGGAATGCTCGTCACACCAGGCAGCTTGCCATCACGGTACAGCTTGAGCGAATCTGCGATCCTTGAGCGCAAAGAAACGTAGGCTTGCTGAGTAGACATGTCGGACTGGGCAAACGGGTGAACAAGACCTGGAGCGACAGCGGGAGCTGGCGGCGGGGGCTTTTCCTCCCCAACGACGCCACCACCTTCGTTGACCTCGATCGGTTGGCCGCAGGACACGGCAGCCTCCTCGTGGCTCTTGTAGTCTCTCCTGTGAGCGATGCGGCAATGGTTGATGAAACCCTGCGTGCTACTGAAGTTTTCTCGGTTGCAGTCCAAGCAGACGAGCTTCACGGTCTGGCCATCGGAGCGCTTCAGAACACAAGGCCCAGCCTTCTCCTTAGGTTGAGGGTAACCACTGGACAGCGACTGGAGCTTCTGTCCAGCCGCACCTCGAACCGGCCGGTTCTTGTTCGCGCTTGAGAGGTCAGACATGCTGTTTCTCGTCGTTCGTCCCTCAGCTGAGCCTCTGCTACGGGCCGTGTCAAGCACGGGATACCATTCAGGCAGCATGCCGTCAAACTTGGGATCAGGGATGAGCCACTTGGCGTAGTGTCGGGCGTAAGGACCATCGACGACTCCAAAAGGCGCCGCCCACTGAGGGACGGGCTCTCCCGGGCGATTCCGCAGAGAGGGACCCTTGCCGCTGCTGATATCCAGCATCTGCGCCGGAGTGGGGCAGGTGGTAGGATAAGGAATCAAATGGCATCGGCGAAGCTGCTCAAGGGCGACCTGGCATTTGGCCAGCTCTTGGTTGATTAGCCTCAGCTCGTTGTGCTTGAGCAAGATCTCCAGACCAAACTGGTACTGGATCGCGTCGCACGCGTCTTCCATGTCGTTAGTCACCGCGGGAACAGGCTTGGACTCTGGTGCAGGCCCAGACACAGCCACAGGAGCAGGCGCAGGCGCCGATGGTGGCGTAGCCATATCGCAGGCAGGAATGTCAGCAATGAGAGGGCTGCTGCTCTCCTGCTTTGCCCGCTTCACAGGCTGCTCACTGTTGGCGTTGATGAAGGTAACATTTGGCGCGCAAGAGGCGTCAACGCTGGAAAGTCGCCTCTTTTGAGGGCGCACCGGGCTTGAGACAGACGTCGTTGTTGCACCTGGATGCGGCAGGATGAACTGGTGCTTTTGCGCGAGCGACGGCATTGGATGGCTGACACCGACAGTCGTTTCGCTTCCCCGCTCTGAACCCCAGAACCGGAACATAGAGATTCTATGAGTGAGAGAAGGATGAGACGAAAAAGTCGCGAGAGGGTGAGCAGGCGACCTTTAATGCAGTGTAAGGTGACGTGAGGTGAGGCGCAAGGCAACGACAGCCTGACGGGGGAGGTGAGGTGGCAGTGGCAGCGAGTGGCGGAAGAGCTAGGCAGCTGCGGCGACGTGATGCAGAGAAGCGGGTGCGCGCGAAGTGCAAGGAGGTGCAATGCGGGACGCGTTGGTGCTGAGCTGAGCAGAGCAGAGCTGGGGGGTGTCGCTGACGTAAACCGTGGGTGATGAGCCGGCGTGAGCGAGATGCGGTGGGCGACAAGCAGGCGGGCGTGCGGGCGTGCGTGCGTCGAGCGAGGGGCGTGTGTTTGGTCGTTGGCCTTGCTTGGGTGGATGGGGCCAGAAAAGGGGTGGCAGGGGCGAGTGAGTGTGCGCGCGATGATGTGGTCGGGCGCTCCCCTCAGAAGCTGGGAAATGGGCAGGAGGAAAGCCGGGCACCGAGATGGGCGACAAGGCGATCAAAGGGATGGGATTGCTGCGACGGGTCGCGCAGCGAGGACAGCGACGCAGAATGATCGAGAACTAATGAAAGCCTCGATATCGCGCAGGAAAACGGAGAGGAAATGAATGCGCGAAGAGAGACGGACGAGCAAAAGAAAGGGCGACGCCTTTTCTGAGTGCTCTCTCTGTGTCGGGCGGACGGTGTTGTTTTCTGGGCTGAAATCGGGGGGAGAGGAGGGTTGTTTGGGAGGAGGATGGGAGATGTTGGAGATGGAAATCGACAACAAGAAGGAGCAACAACAAGAATAAGGTGAAGCCGGCGGGGGGGAGCAGGAACCCAGGAGGTCTCGTCTCTGGCGCTCTGCGTTGCTCTTCTGGAAGGGCGGGCGACGTGCGCAGGTTTGGGTGGGAAATTGGCCTCTCTGGGGGGAGTGATTGCGAGTGCGGGTGGGCCGTGGATCCTGGGGGGGCCAAAGTAAGGTAACTGCAGTGTACAGCGGGCAGGTACCAGAACCGACCGTCGATAACAGCACCTCAGCCAGAAGAGACGACGGGGCACCGCGAAGAGAAAGAGGGCGGTGGGATGGATGAGTGGATGGATGGACAGCAGCGACGGCCCAGGTGGACGGCGGCGGGACTGTGACGGTTGGATACCTGGTGGGCACACTTCCAGACTCCAGTGGGTGACTGCCCGGGTTCCAACTGCTGCGGTCCGCGGATTGGCACACTGGTTTGGTTGGCCTTGGCCTGTGGTGGTTTGTGTGTCGCTGATTGACTGCGCTCTGGCTCTGTTTCTGCACAAATTGTGGGTGCCAGAGCTGCTGCTGCTGTTACGTTGGTGCTGTGATCGGTGGTGCTTTCGCGCGGCGCGGTGGTTGTGGTGCTGATGGTGCAGATGGCACAGATGATGATGTGAGGGACCGACTGACTAGGAAAAGGCAATTTGTGAATTGAATGCAAGGGGGGGCATAAAATGGAGACGGGGGTGTGAGGTGTGGGTGGTGTGGATAAGGATTGTGCTGCGGCTGCTGCGTCTGATTGGCCCGTTGGGAGACAGCAGGAGGGAACGAGGGAATGCGCTTGTTTGGTCTGACCCAGAGACAGGACACCGCCGCCAGGGAAAAGAAGGCGAGGGAACCCAGGGAGGGAAAGCAACAACCAGGCAGGTGCAGCCCAGGAAAGCAGGGGTGGGGAACACGACAGGACGCTCCGGCCAGGACTGGCAAACAGGACAGGGCACCACAACGACAGGACACGACGCCAGGGAGCCAGACCCGATATCGACACAACCTAAAAGACACCCGGACAGTTCGATGTGAGCGTGAAAGAGTCAGGTCCTTCTTGATTGCCGCTCTGTTGCGAGAGAAAGGCCGATAGTGGACGTGTCAGAACGAGGGCGTGGATGCGCGCCGTATCCAGATGCAAGACGACGCAAAGCAGACCGTCGGCAACGGCGAAGACAGCGACAGCGACAGCGGCAGCGCACTGAACTCGGAAAGGGTATCTGGGATCTAGAAAAAAGGAAAAAGAAAAAAAGTAAGAGGGGACCCTCAAAGACCCCGAGATGGGACGCACGCTGTTCCTCCCGGCTCCCGCTCTGTCTGTGTCCGCGTCCGTGTCTGGCCTGTCTGTCTTGAGTGTCTGATGGATGGATGATGAGACGGACGGGGGAACTCGGTCTGTAGCAACTCGCAGCCGGGTCGTTGGCTACGCTGCACTGCGTGTTTTATCGCCGCCCCGAAAATAGAACGGGACAGAGGGTGGGCGCCCAAGATACGGGACACAGCACAGCTGCTGTGGAGATTTATCTGGAGGGATTCCCCTTTTCTTCTGGTGATAGCGGACGGGGAAGATGGAAATGTGAGAAAGAGATTCACAGAGGAAATCCGGAGCGCAGGTGAGGGCGGATGAGCGAGGAAAACACTATGAAGCATCTGACGAAAAGACACGGCCCGCTTGTGCTCTCGCTCGTCTTTGCGCCATAAACAACAGGCCTTGCTGTCGATCTACCTTACTTCAATCATGTTTTGTTTGTAAAGGTTTCAACAAGCGTCTTATCGACAAACCTGACTAACAACCCTCACTCTGGCTTTCACTTTCACTGCCCGTAAGTACTTTGCACAAGCCGACTTACCCAACCTGCTTAGGGCGGCAGTAAGGTTCCTTAGTGAGGAGGAGCCGGGGAAAGCTCGTGGTGTGTTGCCATGTCTCTCTCGTTGACCTTGGGGTGTGGAAAACATAAAAAGTCAGAGAGCTAAGGAACCTAGAGGCGTGGGAATGAACCCGAATGCCTCCAGCTCCTGCTGTTAATTAGTCCCGTCCCGCTGGGGTCGGGGCCTCCAGCGACTTCAACGCTAAAGCGACAGTGCGCGCGTCCACGCTTCTCCGGCCTGTCTGCTCCTGCCAACGACATCAGTGTGTTGCTTGCTTGATGTGAGGTGCGCTTCCCGCCGTCAATTCCATGGACCTGTGTTGTTGACATCCGCGAGAGGCAATGGCGTCGGCTGGCGCATTTTCCCCATCAATCAACAAGACCCAAAATGACCTGACCGTCTTTCCTTTCTCTGACGAATGCAAACAACTAAAGAAATCCTTTATTTGTTGACGACAGTCTGTTGTTGTTCGCTCCCACCGCCACGTCCTTCTTCTCCACGTCCGACTTGGCGGACTCGCACCTCATTCGTCTGGATAGCGGCGCTGCCATTCCGGCTGGGATTGAAGATGCGGTCTAAGGTAGTGTCCACGACAGAACAGACACCGACTTCCAAATACCCCATCAGCATCAGAGTTTCCCCCAGCCAGCCGACATGAAGCCGCAGCCCAGCGATTTGGGAACCACCTGGGATGACATGAAAGCTGGACCTTAAACAGCAAGGGACGGCCATGCTTCTGCATTGCTTCTTATGCTTCCACTGCCGTTCTTCGCCGCCTTCTCTTCCTCGCCTCGCAATCGAACCCGTCCGTCCTTCGAAGGCAACCTGACATCAAACACTCTGATCCTCCATCAGCCTCTGAGGCCTCGCATCTCGCAGTTCTTCGGGACGCCCTGCAACCCTGATGACAGCCGAGGCCACGCACGCGAGGACTGAGAGGACGGGTGGGTGGGTGCGACACGCGCTAAAACCATGGGTGGCCGCTTGAAATGCGCCACGCCACCCGACGTGCCCAGCTTTTGCCTTTTGCCATTTCTGGTTTCAGACCTGAAGATTGCTAGCGAGGTACAAGTCCCGCCAAGTGCCATTCGCTGAGATGCCCCAAGTTCTGTTCAATAAACCAATCCAATCGCCCCGGCATGCTGCGACCCTCCGCGGAAGCAACACCCAACAGCTCCGGCTCACCGGCCAAGGTCGCGACAGCTCAAGTACCCGCTTATTGCTGCACATCCCTGCCTTTAGCAGAGACGTCGATATCGCATCAGGCCCCATCCCGGGAGCCGAATGGCGCCTTCTGGCTTTCCTGGGCGAAACGGATCGATGTGACCGCAGCTCTGCAGCTCGGCCGGCATGCTGCATCTCGGAAGCTTGGAATCTCGGGGAGACCCTCTTGGAATCTGCTAAATGACGAGACGATGTTTAATTCATGATTCAGTCCGCGAGACACACTTCTGTCGATGCGGGACGTTTTGCACCGCAGCTACCCTTTTGAACTTCACGGCCAGCTCGGGTTTATCGAATGCCCATCCTGGGTCATCCCCATTCTCGGCATCTCGATGTCGGTTTCCTGGGGTCTGCGAGTGGCTGCAAGCGGTTACGCCCAAACTAGCGCCCAGCGAATCAAAACCATAGCGCATTGCAAGATGAGTCGTGCTTCTGCACAGGCCACATCAAGCATGTGAAGTCGAAAAGCCACGACCCACAACGAATGGACGGCACCGCTTGTCTGGGTGAAGTCTTCCTGCTTCCGCGGGACGCTAAGCGTCCCCGACCACGGCAGAAAGCTCGTGTTCGAAGAGCAGATCAATGATTTGTAGATCACGTGCTATATCACGAGATCTGCGTGGCACAGATTGTGCCGTTCGACGTGATTTGGATGCTAGAAGAGAACCGAGAGGTACGCGGCACAGAATCAAAAGAACCCTCGTTGCTGGAGGGAGTATACAATCTGGTTTGACAACTTAGACGATTGGGATGGCTTATGTAACTGCCGAATCGAGGTCGTTCGGCCGTCTGATCGGTCATCGGCTCCGAATCTAGATGCCTGGTCAAAGCTTCTTATCCGATGAGATTGTGGCTTCAGATTTCAGCCCGCCGCATATTTTCATCGCCATCAATCCTCCGCCGGACTGACACCGTCGACAAACCACATCGAACCCGCGCAAACGTCGACGACGACGACGAAGCATTGAAGACCGGGCTTATCATGCTGGAAGACATCGATAATGCAGGACGGGCTTAAGGACACCGCCACGGGTATTCGAGGCGACAAGAAGAGAAAACTGCCCATCATGGTGGAGTCGGAGGACCAGAAGAAGAAGAACAAGCCGTCTCCGGCCAGCCCTGGAACACCCGCACCTCACGACGCCCTTCTTGCCGAGCTTAGAACTAAGTACGACATCTTGCCCGCCTTCACCATCTCCTCGACAAAGATTCACAAGCGTGTGACCTGGTTGCTGCTGCACCTGCGCAAGAACGACGGGGACGCGAGGAAACGGGCGGTGCTCCTGTACGCCAGGCTCGACGAGGTGGGAAAAATGATCACCATCTCGGAGCAGGTGAAGCGCATCGTGGCGGAAGAGGACGGCGGTCGGTGGTACCAATACAATAAGATGTACGAGCTGCCGCCCAAGGCTGAGGTCGTGGAGGAGACTATGCTCGACGGCGGGAGAGCAGGCAACGACACGGACGACGACGACGACTTCGAGGTCATGGAGAGCCGGTTCGAGAAGGCGGTGATGCCGCAGCCAAAGAAAGGAACTCCGAAGTCACTCAGCATCTTCCTCTCCCTAGAGCCCATGCCTGAGCTGAAGGCCCAGGAGGGCGTCACGCAGCAAACCAATGAGACGTAGGGAGGTGAAGCAGCAGCCACCGACGCATAAATACACCAGGAACCAAAGGGGGGAAGACCAGATGGCAGGAGAGGTTTCGATAGCGGTCGAGAGGCTGCTAGAAGCTGGGCGGCACCATGTACATCATTGCATCTTTGGGCGTTAGGACAGAGAAAAGGGACATTCACGATTTGATACCCAAGTCAGAGGGATTGCAGACAGACGCAAGATACGAAAAAAGAGAATATTTTGCTAGATAATTACACAGCGCTGGAACGGACTGATGCACTCTCCTGGTAACTGTACTCCATGGTCACAATGCACTTTTTTTTACCTGTCTGCTCGCGCAGACTTTGACATCGTTCACTTTACGCGAGCAACACAGATGTTCCCTCAACTCCAAAGGAATCACACTCTTCGAGGTGCAGAAGCGAGCGCTCCAACGTCTGCTACCCTCCCGGCCTACATTGGCTCGTCGTAATCACCACTCACGCGGCTCTGCAACAACACCCTGGGCCAGTCGATACGAAACAGCCCCCCCTTATGTTCTTCAACGTTTTGCTTTCCGCAACGGCTGATCGTACTTAGTGCTTCGACTCCTTGGAGGAGTAGGTTATGCGCAGAACGAAGTTGACGACGACGGCCAGCAGCAGGATGATGGCCAGGAAGGTGGGGCCGAAGCGGTCGTCGAAGCCCGCCTGGCCGCGCACGCGGATCGACTTGGCGCGCCAGTGATACGTCGCCAGGGCGTAGATCATGGTCAGCATCGCGACGCCCGTGAAGAGGAAGGCGCTGATGAAGGCGGGGCGGTCGCCAAAGTTGAGCATGCCGATGGCGAGGGCGCCGAGGATGACGGTGAAGTTGAGCCACGAGAGGAAGGTGCGCTCGTTGGCGAAGAAGACCTTGGGCTCGACGCGCGTCGGGAGGGCGATGCGCTTGCCTGGATCGAGGGCGGCGGTGGTTAGCTGGAGGTCACGACATTTGGGTCTTTCGCGGCGGTGGTATGCCCGAGAGGTAGGAATTGTGTTGTTAGTGGACATACCCGGCGCAGTCTGGAGGAGAGGTTGGCTCGACATTTTGGAGGTTGTTTTGTTGTGTCTGCTTTCTCCTAATTGAAGATCTTCTGGGAGCGATGCGTATCGCAATCGTACGAGGTGAAGTTGATTTTCGCGGCTCGACGTCGGCGAGGCTGGGCTGGTTTAGCGTGCGTTCGAGCTCGGACTCGGTGTTAGATAGCAACGGCTTTTGTCGCTTGTGTTCGAGGCGCCCCGTATTCGTGTGACGAGGAAAACAACGTCAATTGAGCCAAGCTTTTCGAGATTTCGTCTGAACCCAAGTACAAAGGTCTGTCGTTATCGGAGATTGAGAGTTCAATGAATAGAATGTGAAGGTTTAAGAAAAAGAGAAGAAAAGAGCAGAGACCTGTAACCTAACCGAACCGAGAGAAAGAACCCGCTTGAAAGCTTGTTCGATGCGACGGAGACGCAACGCAGGAACCACGGCCCCTCTTGCCTCCCTTAAAGCTCCATCGCAGAACCTGTGACGCTTGGCCTGCGACGGCTAGAGCTCTCCACCAGCCACAGCTACGAGCCATGGATCACTGCTGCAGAAACCACACGTGCGAACCTTGAAGGCGGTGATTGGTTCAGCCACAAGCAGGGGCTATCTGCAAGCTGCTCTCCCTGCATGATGACTAGATACTGTGGCTGCAAGAGACAGCACGTGACCCGTTGCCCCGCGCACCGGCCTGCGGCAGCTGCGCCAGACCGGACGGCCCGTGTTGCGACGCGAGGCGCTTGCATCGGGCTGCGCATCACAACACGGGACGCCTTAACTTTTTGTGGAGGAGCCTCATCTTTCGCCTTATTCCGCAACTGACAACACCACCGCATCCACATCTACACCGGTAAACACCGCACCACCAGACTGAAAAACTTGGCCGTCTCAAGCAACGCTGACATCGACACAAGTGACTCTCATCCATCACGAATTTCTTCCAAAAACCTCACCGATTTTCCGGAATCAACAAAACATCCGATCTTCAACATGTCTGCCGCTCCCACAACCGCCACTCCTGTACGTCGACTACCCCGCCGCATTGGCTTCCAATGTTGCATTTGGTCATTGTCACTGACTCTTTCCTTCTAGCCCGTCGCCTTCAACAGGCTCAAGCAGATCGCTACCGATGTAAGCATTCAAGCAGCGCAACGAGCGCCTGCCTTACCGCCACTTGGAAACAGCAACAGTCACTGACACGATAGTCAGGCTTGCCAATCAGCGATTGGTTCCGCAGAGTTCTACGACCATGCTAAGACCGAACAATGGAATAGCGCCATTATTGTAAGTTCTTTCCTCTTCCTGCGAAGCCCCTTTTCGGGGGGAGAAAGGATCACACAAACTAACCACCGTGGCATTAGTCCTCAGTTCTCAAGGCCGTCATCTCCGAGTCCACCCCTCAAGGCGGTTCCGCACCCGCTTACAAGTTCGCCTGTAACTCGACGATTGTCCAGCACCTCGTTCCTACCTCGTCCCTGAACAAGTCCAAGGGCACCACCGCCAACTCCGAGGAGCCGCACATCTCCACGAGCGCCGAGACTACCGGTACCGACGGCAAGCCTCACGTTGGACGCCGCGGCATGCACAGCGCCACTGGTGCCTACTGGGATGAAAAGAAGGACGGCATGTGGTCGTACAAGTACGACGGAGGTGAAGGCAAGGGGATGGATGTTGTCATCATGCTCATCTGGGTTGCTATCTAAGCGGTGAATGTTCAGAGTCGGCAAGCCTAGAAGAAGCGCAGGTCAGAGGCTCCAGGGCCAGAGACCGCAAAGGAGAAGGGCTCAGAGAGTGGTCCTGTGGCAAGCCGTCAACCTCTTCCCGCAAAGCAGGATCGTCCGCCCAGGGAAGACGGACTACGAGCATGCTCAAGAACAGGTCGCCCGTCTAACGATAGGGGTTGAATGCGGCCAGGAGGGATCATGCACGGTACATAAATTGAATGGCAAGCATGCCGGGAGGATGAAGTACGTCTGTTGGTAATGCATTTCGAAAAGTCGGTCATCGACGGCGAACGGAGGTCAATGTACGTCTATTCCATCGGATTTACAACAGCCGGAGTTTTGATGGTATACAAGAAACACGATAACATCATGAAGTTTTTTCTCTGTGCCTCATATCTCGTGATGTGTGATATTACTCGGTTGCTGTGCTGGATTGTTTATTTGTTGTGGTCTTCACCGCCCGACGAATGAGGCGCATTGAATAATCTCGGTGTGCCATCCCTGCACAAGCGGAAATGCCATATAAAATACGCCTTTCATTCCCCCATCTGAGCTATAAGATCTGGGCCATGCCAATATCAATTTCGCTGGGAGGGTAGCAGTTCACGTGCTACATGCGCTTAGAGCGGCTGACCAGATTTTGTTTCAATGAAATTGCTTAAAAGCTTTATGGCATCAAAGTTCTGCAGCATAACGACCGACATCCTTCTGCAGCGTACTTCAGCGTGGCTTATTGTAAATGGCTGAAACCGCATGATGGACAACTGTAGTCCCTTACCTAGTTGAGATTGGTCCCACAGATTCAAGTCCCCCATTTGTTGTACTGTGTGCGGTATGTCATTGTGGCGACGTCAGTCCCCGTAACGCCCAAAAACCGCAGGACCCTGATGATCTTTTCTCAACCTCGCTCTCTCTCTCGATTCGCACACCCTCGATCTGACATCTTTGACATTTTTGCCAATCGGACTAGTTGGCGAAGAAGCGTCACTTTCCGGCTGGACAGCAGACCGTAAGCTCGATACGGATGGAACGTCGTCACGGCGGATGGGCGCGAGTCGCAAAGTAGCTTAGGGCCATCCCGCGGTTCGAGGCGCCATAGGCTTTGTGGTTGGAGTTACACTCCTCCAGCTGTTCAGGAAGACCCTGAGCGTTGGGACCGGATTGTTAGTGATGATGGTTAGTAAGAGCAATACGATATCCTGGTGCCGGTGCCGGCGCCGACACGGACGTCTTCCACACCCTCTTCGGAGAGAACGAAGAGCACCGACTCTCGAGATGGTTGTTGAAAAAACCGACGCCGAAAAGTAATCGGCGCAGGACGTTGACTTGGTTGAACGGGATTATGCTCTCCGGTCAAGATTCAAGGCGCAAAAACGCGGCATGTGTGTGTGCCACATTTGATGCCGAGCGCCGCCGGAACCCTCACAGCTGCAGGAAGCGGCAGTGAGGGGCGAGGTCAGATCATGAGGTTACGCACTTTTTCTTCGGTCCTGTACTGGCCTGATCGGTGTGCGCCGATGGAGGGAACGTGGCCTGGGAAGGATGCGCCAGATCAGATCAGCGAAACAGGCGGCGTTTCCACCATCCGTTCTGTATGCTTGGTTGGAGAAGGCAGCCCAGGGCAGAAGTTCGTCCACGTTTCTTCCAAGGTCAAGCTTCGTTGACTTGTGGTTCACGGCCGCCCGTTGGAAGCTCCTCCGGAGTTGGACCCTCTTTGCAGGGCCGGTGACGTGCCGTGGGGCATCGTCATATCGTGAACGGCTGTCGAGCCGAAGCGTGTGGAAAAGCTGGGGTAGGAGATTTCGTTGCGATTTTCCATAGCGGAGATCGGGGACTGGAGAATCCCTTGGATGAGACAGGCAGCGATAGGTCACGGATGGAATGGAAGAGAAGCGCCACCGCTTCTGTGGTCCCCCACACGTTGGGTGGTATTCACAGATGGTGCAGCTGTACGACCAGTGCATCACAGAGCATGACGCTGTCGATCCCGTGGAAGGCAGCGCCCTGTTTTCCGCCGTCTGGTGTTGCTATGCTCCAACGCCGTCCTCTGTCTATGGCACGCCAATGGGCGAATGTATGCTTGGTGCGGTGATATGATAGCTGAGAGCTGTGCAACGACGGCAGCCTTACTGGCATGTTTTTGGGGGTCATGAGACCATGTTTCCCAGGATGAGACCTGTCTTGCTTCCCCGCGTTCCAACAACAGCGGCCTGGCTGGGGTGCTGAGCTCTGATTTGGTTCGGCTCTGCATGCCCGAGTTCATGATCTAGCCATTGGTGGTTGCAAGAATCATCATTCTCGACTGATACAGCGCCTTGAAAATCAGAGCTGCGTTGGGCGGTAACAGGAGATCAGATCAGTCGAGGGCGCCAACCGGACGGCTGACAGACGGTGTGGCATCCCCTGTTGGGTTGAAATGGACGAAGGAAGGGAAGATGGGAGAATCTCTGGTCTTTGCTGCAATTAGACTCTGGTGGAAGTCTGCGGGCCGCCGTTGGCAACCGTGTGGGGGTTGATGCTTCTATCGCATCGATAACGGTGTTTCCATGCGTTGTAGCTGCGTGCCATTGATGTCTGGCCAGTTCCAGAACACCAAGCAGACGACACAAGACCTATCACAGCATGCCAGGCCTCAAACCACCCTGTCGTGTCGCGCATCTCACCCGCCAGGCGCTACTTGGTCGGTAGAAAAGAAAGCTGGTTTGAGGGGGAAACGAGGGGTGATGGAGGGCATGATCTGAAAACAGAGAGTCGATTCGTCGACGGACAGGCGTGGCTTGCGTCGATATCAGTTGTGTCGAGTTGAGGTGGTGAGAAAGTCGCCTGTCTCTCGTTCTTCCGACGCGCCGAGCGTTGTTCTCGGATCTGTCGATTCGCAGAGTTGGTGCTGCGGAACTGCCCTACAGCACGTTGCTTGCTCTGCTTCGTCGGTGACCGCCATCAGTTGGTACACCCTCACCTTCCTGTCTACGAGACCCTATGACGAAAGTAGCCGGCCAAGTACCGGTACCTCTCGAGGTTTGCGCCGTCGCTGAGAATCCGTCCGTTCGCCGTCACCTCGTACCTCAGCGGCGTACCTTACCTCACCCATGGGTGGACTTGTGGAGGACAGAGGCAAGTCAAAGACCCTCCAGCAGGCCCTGTCTGCGTGTCTGCGCAAGCTGAGTGGCTCGAGGGGCGATTTGGTCGGTTACAGAGCTGGAGTCCGGTGTCAGCTATCTCCATCTTCTCCAGTGTTTTTCTGCGAGGATTGTCGACATTATTGCTCAATGTGTTATTGGACGTTATGCTCCATGATTCGCGTGAGGATGCCAATGACCGAATTCCCCATTTTTCGTGCTGCCATGAGATGAAGGGGCCAGTCACCGAGGGAAACAGAGAAAAAAGACGTCCGGAAGAGTGCTGCAGCTGCAAAAGAGCAGTGGGAGGCGAGGACCCCCAGGCCGGGAATACCTAGCGCCAGCTTCAGCCAAATGTCCAGCAATAGTAGTCGTGCCTCGCGCTACCCACTAGGTTGTCAGGGGAGGCACTGGAAGGCGCTGGGCCGAGGGGGCCACTTTACTGCCGTACTTGGCAACTATGGCGTAGTGCCTGCAGCTCGCAGCGTTGCCAGTGACACTCTGGACCCCCAATCCCCACCGCTAATATGGCCTACCATTGCTCGCTGGTGCCCTGCTTGCGCTCTCTTGGCCTGACTAGTCCCCAGCAGCGCATCCATTTCCCTCGCGGCCATGTCCCGGTACCTGTGACTTCACGCTCTTCCTTTCGCGCGCCGGTCGGTCAAAGGTCCAGTCCAGTCTTTGCTCCATCACACCACCACCACCGCTACCGCGACCGCACACCCTCTTTTCCTCCCAGGGCTTCCCGTCTCTTCTTCTTCCTTAAAAGAACACACAATTGATCAGCACCCGACTTTGCCTCTTCAGGGTCCTGTCACTCTGCCTTTGACGTACCCTTAAATATCTAACGAACCTCGCCCGGCCCCGTCTTCAACGGTTCATACGCAACTCATGAACTTGCTATTGAGGCAATCCAACTTACCAACTACATCACTCTACGACATTGGCCCGCCCAGCCTCAACATCGATATCACCTGAACCGGAACAACTCGACAGTACCCAGGGAGTCCGAGAACATAGGTCCCCCTCAGTCTGAGCACAACGACAAAGATCCCACGAACCTTTACCTGACGACCGCTTCTTTCCCCTCACCTCACAGGTGAATTCATCCGCCTTCGGGAACGACCCCTCTCGCATCACGAGACCACCGACCTTCAACGCGGTTGGTCGCTGCCAACCCCTCACATCACCATCCAAGCCATCGTCGAATAGTTGCCCCTCTCGGGCTGTCGGCGACACCTCATCCTCTCTTCCGCCGTTACACAGAGCCCCTTTGCAATGGTCGAAGTCCTGTCCCCAGGCCCTGGCCAAAATGGCCACGCTGCTCCCACTCACGACGACAACGTCGCTTCACTGGCCCGTATGATTCTTGCCAGCAGCATCGCATCTAACCAGGAGGACAAGATGATGAGCCGCGAAGAGCGCCATGCCATGATGAAGGAGATCAGCCAGCACCAGGCCATCAAGGACGAGCTTCACAAGAAGCGCGGCGGCTGGCGCACTCCCCGTCGCGGCTGGTCCATTACCGACTCACCCGTTGCCTCGTCGCAGGGCAGTCCTGCGCCCAACGCTTCGCCCTACCCTGCTCCTCCTATGGAGTCGCAGACATCTACTACATCCAACTCAAGCTCCATCTCCTCTGTTCCGGAGCAGGGCGAGCTTCCAGCAACAGAGATGAAGAATGCGCCGCATCCTCCCCAGGTTCGCCGGCCTCCTCTTCCGCCCCCACGCCGCTCCTACTCGGTCATGGAGTACGAGCCGCCACCACGCACCCACCGGCCCTCGGCTCGTATGGATATCTTTGATCTTCCCATTGAGCTTCACTACACCATTATGGACTACCTCGATCCTATGGATAGTGCATGCTTGGGCCTGACCAACAGCCACTTCTACGATATCCACCGTCGCATGCACGGCAGTGTTCCACTATCGTCCCACCGCGACGGACCCAATGATTTGGAGTGGGCTTTCTACCTCGCCAGCCGCCGCGTCCCGCAGTCCAGCTCGGGAACTTCCACACCCACTACTGAGAGTCACAGCCAACCGCACCCTCTTGAGGGCATGCGCCTGAAGGGGCAGGTCTACTGCCGCAAGTGTGGTCACTACCGCTGCCAGCTGTACCGCCACTTGCGCGAGTGGATGGGTCCTGACAGGGAATACTGCGAGGTCACCAAGAAGTACGGCCGCCGTGCTCCCGAGGATGCGGCCGACCATTGCTCCATCAAGTCGCCGAAGCACCCTCATCGTTGCGGACGTCATTCCGCAAAGCCTACCCAGCCTTCCGCCAAATAATTGGCGGGTTTTGTATCATATACCACCGGCGGCCATGAGGAGCCGTCGGGTTTGCAGCAAGGAGTCAAGACTACAAAAGAAAAAGAAAAGAGAGATCTGTATAGTTAAACGGGACGGCGTTCATTGACTGGTTACACTGAGACGAGGAAAGAAGCTTTAGGTTTGGGTTGCATCAAGTCACCGAGAATCTGCAATTGGCTACAGAATACCTAAGATGAGATGGGAAAGCATCAGACCGACACACGCACAGCAGCTGGGTCAGCAAAGAGATGAGCTATCTATCATGAGCATAGACTGCCATAGAACATACAATATCGAGCATTACCATTCTGTTCATAAACCATGCATCGCAATTTTCTTCGTCCCTGGATCTTGGAGCGGTGAAGTCCGGGCGATGACGTAGTGCTGACACGGATAGATTGCGGACCCTTTCGGGACGTTTCGCGTTGAAGATAACCATGCCCTGAATCATTGTTTATCTCGCCCGAAAACGAAGCTCATTCGCCAGGGAAGATCAGCTATCGGTCTTTTGTCCGGTGCTGAAAATAGGTTTTGGCTTTCTGGGGCCAAGCATTTTGACCTCAGTCTTGGGTGTGTAGGTCCAGCACTCAGCGTGCTGTGTTGCTTCTTGATGTACCTATCAGGCATTGCCAAAGTTGGTAATTGAATCGGCCTGGTGTCCAAAATCATCATGAGAGGAGACAATGTCCTTTGTTGTTTATATACCAGAGACCGACTGACTTTCCTATGTCTTCGCGGCCATGATTCCTATATACTTAAGTACCTCTATCGAAGACGATAGTAGCAATTAGACGATAGTAGCAATAGCAATAGCGATAACGACGACGAGGACAGTGATAACAACAACGATAGTAACGACGATAACAATAGTAACAATGACGATAATCATAACCACGACGGTAATAGTAACGACGACGATAGTTACGACGATAACGATAGTAAAGACGACGTAATAGCGACTACAACAACGACAACGAGAACGACAATAGCAATAAATAATAGAAGCGCCGGCGAGGACAGTAAAGTAGACTATAGCTGTAGGAAGAGTAGTCGCTCTAGCACAGGAAAGATGGGCGGTCTCTTGTGTAAGTTGAGTGCAGTTCAGAGGATGAGGGCCTGTACAAGACGAACAACATGGTGACTATAAGTCTCACCTTAACGACAGCACTCCTTCTCCATCGGCTTAGACATCTTCCGCTACGACGACCATACATACACAGCAGTGCCGCCGCTAAGCATCCAAAGCCCCGCCTGCAAAACCCGGCGAAAGTCGAAACGTTCCGGCACAGGCGTGGCGTCCATCTTAGCCATCCAATCGTCGATTCTATCGTCCCAGTAATACACACGATTATGCAGGCGTTGAAGCTTATTCAGCACCCTGTCAATCGCGTCATGAGACTCTCGTATCTCGATGCGTTGCTGCCTGAATCCGTCGAGAATCTTTTGCTTGTCGGCGTTGAAGGCGGCCTCATAGGCCTTGAGGGCGCTGTACACGACGACGGGGTGCGCTTCGCCCTTTTGGAGGTTGTTCATCATCGTGTCAAGCTCCGCTGCGGTGGGGGCGGCTGGGACGAGGTAAGAATCGTTGGCTGGCCTTTGGACGTTGGCGGCAGAGATCGGGGTTGCATGGATGCCTCGCGAGGTGATGATGGGCTGAGTGCGAGGCGGGAGTGTGATGGGTCGGATGACCCTCGAGATGAGTTGGCGGGCTGACTACAGAGTTGTCAGATACACATCTCGGTGGACAAGGAGATGGCTGTACCATATTGGGTGAGTTGTAAGAGGTCACCATGTGATATGTTTGCGAATTCGGAAGCGGCAGGTGTGCCACAGAGTGAAGTCTACAGGGGGTTTTGAAATATGGTGTGTGTTTCAACCTCAGATACCTAAACAACCTTTGTGGTGGCCATCAAGTGACCCATGGGGCACCACGGTAAAGTCGGATTTTCTTGATTCATTCGTCCATACGCTGGGCCTTTTTCCTGTCAACTTATTTCACTGTCCTGATAGGCCGTACAGGTCCAGCTTGAGTTACGAATGAGTGCTTACACGAGTTCATGTGAGCGCGGTCGTTATTTCTGACTTGGTTTCCAATTGGAGATAATCATCTTGTTTTTCTTAGCATACAACTACGATTGAGCTTCTACTGTAGGGACTTAGTCTGCTAACAGTGCTTCGAAGAGAATAGCAAAGTTTCTATTATTTTCTCATGTCTCATGAAGTGTCACAGTACAACGTCAACGAGCCGTGCTTAATCATGAGTATGATTTGATAAGAAACTAGCCGCTTCTCTTTTTCTATTCATTTACTGCGCTCTCAACGAGCATCCCACTGCAGCTACATCCGAAACACTTAATCTTCCTTCTGAAGATGACTCTCGTAGACTACATATCATCGACGATATCCCCCCGCTGCGGTACGAGTATCTGTCTCGTCATGTGGCAAGCTTGTATTAGCGGCTGATGATGTCCTGCTACATAAAAATCCCTGATAGGTCTGTGTCTATTCTGCGAGCCATACTTGCAGACCAATTCCTACGCCGATATTAGTACAGGCCTGTCGACTTAACGATGCGCTTTCTCGGGGGTCAACAAACCTATCACTGCCCAAAATACCGGATGCGAAAGAAATTGGCCTCGTCGAGCAGTTTCTGACAACAGTTCCTCACCAGCCATAATGAGTTGTTGAAACTCACTTGGTTCTCTGACCAAGGAATCCTCAAAGCCTGGCAAACCCTCTCCGTATTGCAGATCCTTCTCTCCCAGGGAATCGTCTGCTGTATGATGTTGTGGTTTCAGGTCATTCTGTAAAAGTGACATTGCATCTTCGATCTTTGTGTCTTCGTCTCTGAGTTGATCATTCAAGAGCTGCAACAGAGTTTTGTTTTTTTTGTTTTTTTTTTTGGCCGGCTTGCTGTGGTGTGTTGACGACTGTCAAGGTGGAAGAGAGAAAGACGGTAAGCTGTCCACGGTGCCAACGTGTAAACAATTGCGGGACAACCGGGCAGCAAATCAGATGGTGCTCTTCATCGGCCGGGACCAGCATATGCAGTACAACCGAAAGGAACCCCAGTTGAGATACGCTCCGCCAATGACGCTGTTCTGACTGGCTTGGCTCTGCATGGAGAAGCAGGCTGGGATGGATGCCAGCGACCCACACCCAGGCCAACGACCGCTTATGTCCAACCCCGGAAGGCACAGACAATGACCGATATAATTGCCGTCGGAAAGTATGATTAAATACATAAGGACCAGTCAAAAAGGTTTTGATTGAGATGCTGGAAGACGGGCTCTTTTAGGTGTGAAACGATGACTGGGGAAATGGTCAGCGGCCGGCGGAAAGATGGTCAGCATCGTGAGATTTGTGCAAATCGAGCTTGCTGGGATGACAATTTACAGAAGACTCTATCAGGTAACGACTGGGGGAAAAAAGAGGATAGTGACGTTCTTGCAAGCGAAATAGCCGAGAAAAATAAGTTAGAGTCTTGCCATCCGGGCGGATATCTATTGTGTTAGGACGCATACCTTAGTTCATTTAATACAAATATTTATTGACCCTATCGTTCCTGGTGTCCCTGTTGCTCGTGCTGTCTCTATCTTCCCTGCCGTCCTTGTCGTCCTTGTCGTCCTTGTCGTCCCTAATTGTCGTCCCTAATTGTCGTCCCTACTGTCTCTATAGTCCCTGATGTCTCTATCTTCCCTGTCCCTGTCTTTGTCGCTGTCGTCATCGTTGTTACCCCTATCGTCGTTTATGCCTACTACCCGCCTGGACAGCAAAACTCGTTACTTATACCCAAACATCGACAGTTAGTATGCATGGCTGGGTGTATCTTCAGCCCTCACAACAACCTATGCACGTTGAAATAATGGGTTAAATAGGGAAAGAAGAATAGTCAGTCATTACTTGACAAAGATAGTCGAAGGTAATAAATATGAAGGACGGAGGTGACTCACATATTTCCCCGTCAGGATCATACGAAAGTCGAAAACGTGTGTCCGCAGGCAGTATCTTGCCATACGAAAGTATAAGAAAGAAGTCAGAAGGAATGAAGCGGCCCAACCCCCGCCCTGAGGCTCTCAGAACCACGCCGCCCGGTCCTCTGGCCCAGCCCTGTATCAGAGACGGATGAGCAAGAGCAAAAACGCATAGAACATGCTCTGAACGCAGGTATACTAGTGACGATGTGCTTGATTCTGTTTCCCAAAAAGGGGTTCTGCATAGTGGCTTGAAACGTACCAGACATGCGCTACGTCCACGGCCGCTGCTTCGCAAATCAACTTTTGATTGTAGCCTAGGATTGCTTTATAGACTGAACTCGTTTCCGATAACTCGTGCGTCACTCAGTCAAGCTCTACTATTGATCCAAAATTGACTCGAGTTCAGGAATGTGGAGGGCGGGTACCACTATGGTCTTTACCCTGCTGATTGAGGCGTGGTCGTAGACGATGAGAAAGCTTAAACGAAAAACTGAGAGAAGGGAAAATGAAAAGCCAGACACACCCCTGAGGCTTTTAATCGTACTTTGACTCCTTCAACCGTTCAACTTCACTCATTCGAACGTGGGCTTGGCCAAACGAATCAAGAAGTCAGATTCTACAACACATCAGTTATTATCTACGCCAGGCTAAGTCTCTTGAGGTATTTTCCTGATTCGAGATTCCTTTATTCGATGATTTGCTGCCCAACAGCTCATCCTCCAGTGCCTTCATTCATCCCTCATGGCTGGATCGACTCAGCCCGCTCCGATGTCTGCCTCCAAGCTCCAAACCACTTCATCGCCATATGTCCCGGCCTGGAGTTCTCTACCACCGGAACTGCGGCGAATGATACTTGAAGTTCTCGCACGACAACTCTCTGGTTGGGGCGCCTGCGCTTCTGTTTGTCGGGAGTGGCAGGCTACACTGGAGAAAGAAAATTTCCGCCGGCTGAAAGTACAGATATCATGTTTGGATGACATGGAGACTGTGGTTGGTTTGAGGCAAGCACAGCTTGTAAGACATATATGGCTAAATATCGACCTGAAGCCATACAATTGCCGAAATTGTACGAGCATTGAAGGTTTCAATCAGTGTCGTGGAAACATTAGCATGGTTCAAAAAGCAATCGTGAAGCTTTTCTCCATCTTGTCTCAGTGGCCGGTAGTAGAGGGGGCCGAGCTGACGCTGGAGCTCTCCGTTCAGTCTCCAAGCGATAAGGAGCATTGGGCCAAGAACCTTCATTTTGGAGGTGGTGACGAACATGAGAACTCAGCAGCCGAATGGTCTGGGAATCAACCATTTCACGACCCTAAACATGGCTGGATAAATGGACGTCAAGTCCAGGCTCCTGGCGAAGGGGCTTTACTACGAATTTTCGAGCCCGTTGGAATCCTGGGGTTCAAAGAAAGCCTTCCTCAGGTTAATGCAGCAACACGATCCATACTTCGTCGGCAATGTCGAAGAAATATTGTGCCCCCAGCCCTGCGGTCTATATTCGATGCCCTTCCTCGGTTACAGTCATTGACTTTCGAGCCATGGCAATTTTGGAATAAGTGGGAACAGACGTTATGGGATTCTCGTAGGATATCATGCCTCTACCTGTTTATTATCTCTACTAACTACTCGCCATGCAGTTGGATACCCAAGGCTCATTGAATCACATTTGCCGCAAACACTGCAGCAAATATCGGTATTTGAAGAGACCAACGAAGGTTATGTTAGCTTACTTCAACATGGGCAACTATTCATTCATAGACCTGACAGAGTCCGAGTAACATCGCCCGCGGTCAATGCTGCTTTCGCCAAGAGAAGTCTTAATCTTGAGAAACTCTCCGTTGCATTCATGGTTGAAGCCTCGGACTTCTTCCAGTCATGCCAGCAAGACTGGGTTTGGAGCCATATGAGATCCTTGACCCTCACATCGAGGATGCTTACCCAAACAAGAAGTCTCGAGATACAAACTCTCTTGGAGAATGCTGCCACAACAGCACTTTCAATGCCACATTTACATACAATGGTCATTTGGAATGGTCGCAAGGGGGAAGCTTTCAAGTTCTTCTACCGCGCAGAGACTAGTCATACTCGTATTGGGTGGCGTGGAACATGGGATTTGAAGCTGAATCCAAGTGTTATCTGTGGTTGGCAGAGAGGTGCTGATAAACATACTCGGCATGACCTTCAAGTCGCTCCAGAACCTCTCATACTCAAAAGCATCGGCTCTCACGCTGATGCTATCGACCTCCTAGACTTGCCCTCGGAGGTTGTCCATCCGGTATCTTTACTACAGATGCCAAGAGAAAATGGATCGAGTTGGTATAAATATCAGAGATGAACAGGCTGTATTGATGGTGTCATCTAGCATAGATTATGATAGCCGTCTTTGACATCGAGAAGCTCTCGAGGTCTTGACCAAGTCACCATGCAGAGGAAGTTCCAACACGATTAGTTTTGTAGCTTAGGCACTTCATTAGCTTTGCGATGAAGCCTCAAGTGACACTACATTCCACAGTCGATACCTTCCTGCGGCAGACACGAGATCACGACGCGAAAGGAGAAACCTATTTGTAGAACTTCAAGAGACAATGTATTCCAGGCATCTGCCGTGACTCTACTCAACACCAGTGCCGTCGATTTCCCCGACTTGCCAGAGAAACCGCCCTCGCGTAACTGTGTGAATGGAGAAAACCCATCTGCCTGCCGTCGCCGCCAGCCTACCCGACCAGCCACCCCGACCCTTCTTCTGCTAGAACGTGATGCCATAATCAACCTGCACCAGTTCGGAAGAGAAAACCCCAGAACGCGTACCAAAAAGCACCTAGAACATCCCGGCAAGAAACAACAAACCACCGGTCAGATATACAAATCACAGTAAAAAACAACGACGACCACTTCAGCCAGACTAGAGCCCTTTGTTTTAGGGACAGACCAGCTCAAAGAGTTGCGTCAAGCGCAATACGGAAAACGAAGAGGTATCAGCCGAAGAGCCACGCGTGACGCCGATCAAAACGCCTCATAACGCCGCCCTCGAACGATGAAAAAATGAGGAAAAAGATATGCCTAAGCTTTGCGCGTCGATCTTCGCAGTATTGGAGTAGATGCGTGGATTGTGTCGCTGCTGCGACCCATGCCACGCCCGAATCCACGTGCACCCGGTGCGATCGGAGCCCTGGATCTGACGGGCAGGACAAGCTGAGGAGCGTCCATGGGAGGCAACTCTGCACGATCGTGACCTGAAGGAAGTCTCTACTTCTTCAAGACGGCGTCGTACAAGCTCACGAGGCCGGTGATGGCAGCGCCTGTAAGGATGCCCTTCCATTCGCCGTACAAAGCACCGTTGATGCGGTCGATCGAGTTCTCGTTAATCCAGCCGCCAAAGGTGACCTTCTGTCCGTAGACGACGAAGGAAATGAGAGCCTTTACGATGCTGAAGACGAGGGGATCAACATTGTACTCTACTGTCGTGAGTTCGGAGCCCTCGCGCCTCTGGGGGTGGCTAGCCGCGCTCAAGTTGTAGAAGTAGCCGAACAAGGACGGAATGAGAACGGATGTCAGGGTCCACAGGGAAACCGGGGACCAGAAGGACGAAGTCACGAACAGAAACGCGTCGGGCACGTAAACTGGGTAGAAGCTGGTGCCTAGCGCGGGGATAGCCGGGATAGTGAAGGCGTAGCGCAGGGGTAGAACCTCGGCGCGCAGATTCCACGCCTCGAACGCAGCAACGGTGAAGAGGATGGAGGTGACCGTTGACAGAGAGGAGCGAACGGCCTGAGTACCCTCCTGGATGCCAGATTGGTCGTACAATTCTGTGGCGCGTTCCCTGATGGCGACTGTATGGCGGTCGACAGCCTCAGCGACGTCGGCAGGGGTTGCGGGCAGAGGAATACGGCTGGCGAGAGAGAGGTTGCGGGCAGGCGTACGCAGAGCCAGGGCAGTCGAGGCCGCGGCGGGCTCTGGACTGGATGATGAAGCCTCCTCCTCTTCTTCAGATTCAGGCCTAGAGACGCGTCCGTTAGTTCGCGATCACGAGCGGGGACGCGCGAGTGGATTCCTCTCTGCAATGCGCATCGCGCAGCAGAGAGTCCGGACTTTGCGACTTACTCGGGACGGATCTCCTCGATGACTCTCGTAGTCCTGCGTCGCACAGACTTGACAACTTCCGACGAAGGAGCCTCCCTCTTGATGGGTGACCCGGCTGCCTTGGCGCGGCTCGTGTAGTAGGGAGTGAGCTTCGGCTCGGTAGAGAATTTGAACGCGTTTTCCGTGAGGTACTCATCGAGGGTAGCCTCCAAATCGACCTTCTTCTGGTTCTCGTATCTAAAAGGAGCAGGCCATTAGCCATGAGGGTTCGTGAGGGTGTCGTGCACCTGGTGATCTAGGGTGGTTCGACGCGCCTCGAGGGGTAGCCTTGCGCGACGGATCCGGCAGAACGCGATCGCGGCGCAAATCGCAGTCGAATGCGCCTTGCGCAAAGGCACGAAGCTCACGATAGACGCGAGCTGGCGCATGACGGAGAAGAGCAAAGATTCACGTACCCAGTAAGTCCGGTTAGCTCTGCGAGCTCGACCAAGTCGCTCTTGCGCTGGCGAACGAGCCACGGGTTTGCGCCCGACATGGTTTGGTAGTTGAAACGGCGGAAAAGGCGACTGAGATGGGTATCACAGGAATCGCGCAAAAGAAGCGACTCTAAATCTTGGAACGAAGAGATATTCTTGTACAGTGATTGGAGTGATGCAAGGGGAGAAGGGACCTTCCGGTTGTGATAATCGTGGGACGTGGAGGGGCAGATGGTGATAACGGACAACGGGTAGCTGGGCTGAGCTGAGCTAGGTTGTAAGGGTGTAGTGTGTGTGGATGAGCGAGTTGGTCGAAGCGTTGTTTATGTTTTTTCCCGTCCTCGACAGCGGGCCACTTTGTTGTTGTGGTGAGAGAGAGCAGCGGGATTTGGGGGGTTCAGAGGGACAGAAGGGTGAGGGAGGAGGAGAGGGGATGACGAGTGACTCGGGGCGAGTGCGCCTTCGTGCACTGAGACCGTGTACCTCCCTCCTGCCGTCCCGAGTCATCTTGAGGGCAATCGCAATCACACAGGGAGCTGGAGACCCTTTGGGGGGGAGGGGCCCCCCGGAGAAGTTCGATAGCGGGTGCATGTGCTGCAACAGCGGTGCGGGTGCTGCAGATGCTGGACGTTGCGACTGGCTTAGCGGCCCCCGGGAGCAGCAAGCACTGGCCAGTCATGACGAAAAGGGTGGGGCATTCTTCGCTGCTCATATCCACCACTGACGCGACGGCAACACGGGACATGAATGCGCCCTCCAATGGAGCTGTCCGAATTAGGCAAGAGCCATGTAAACAAACGGCATAGTCGCTGGCCACTGCTCTCGACTACTGGTGATCTCCCGACATGAGCCATCTGGGGACTTTGCCGGGATGATGCGTGCTTTTCAATAACAAGTTGCCCGATTCACCCCCTCCTCTTCACACCACCCGCGCGAAGAAGCCCGGGAAAGAACGTGATGACCATCAGCTAGCTGCCATGCCAACCGCGGGGTTTCAAGGTCAACATTGGCAGTTGCTTGACGCCAGATTCAGTATCATCCAATCATCGCTTTCAAATGACATGGTCTTGATACACTTGATAATCATTCTCTGACAGAAAGACAACTGCTATTCCAGCCATTTCTTATTGGTATGTTCACACATCTTCAACCTCAATAATGTACAGAGATACATCCAATCCTACCATAACCCAATCTACCTAGGCAGAGTCCACTAAATTTACAAACCTCTCCTTTCCCCTGGGCACGATCCTCAGCGGAACAGTCGTCCCATGCGGCAACTTCAACGTCAACATCGTGCTCGCCGTCTTCAGCGTCTGCCGGCACTTATCCTGCGCCTTCTTATACAACTTCGCCCGCTCCGCCTGGCTCATCGCCTCGACCTCGGCATCACTAGCCCACTCGTCCACCGCCAACTCGAGGCTGTACCGCTGGAAGATGACAGATAACGCAGCAATAATCTCTACCTGTGCAATGCGCCGCCCCAGACACGACCGTGGGCCGTCGGAGAAGGGCACGTACGACCCCCGCACCGGCCGGAACATCTTCTCGCTGGTGTCGGACCCCTTGTATCCCCCGTAGTCCTCCGTGTCACCACCCTTGTCCTCCGTCTGCTCGCCGTTGATGTTCTGTCGGTACCACCGCTCCGGGACGTAGTCGTTCAGGTCGTGCGCCGCGTCCGTGACCTTGCTCGGCTTCGACGGCCAGTTGCGCGGGTTGCGGTGCGCCGCCACCCCGACGATGGAGATGTGGGCGCCCCGCGGCAGCGCGTGCTTCTCGCCGTCTAGGGTCACGATGCCGTCGCCTTCGGGGTTGACCTTCTTAGGGATCTCTGTCACGGCCGGCGTCATGCGCAGCGTCTCGTTCATGCAGGCACCCAGCATCGACGCGAGCATGGCGTTGACCGTGCTGTCGTAGTTCCACGTGCTGGGGTCGCTGTCGCCAAAGATGCCGTCAATGTCTTTCTGGAGCTGTCGCTGGACGGCCGGGTTGCAGGCGATCTCGATGCAGCCAAAGTGCATGGCGTTCGCTGTCGTCTCGTGGCCGGCGACAAGCATGATGAAGGCGTTGCCGGTGATCTCCGACTTTGACAACTGGGGGATCTTTGAGTCCTTGCCCTTGCTGACGATCCCGTTGGCGCCTCCGTTGATCTCTCCCTCGCTGCCGTACTTTGACCGCACAAGCTGGCCCATCAGATCCATACCCGCGTCCCCGTGATCGCCCTTTTGCAGGTCCCCAATCTTATCTTGCATCAACGCGTCAATATACTGCACATAGTTGTCGTGCGAATCCATCGCAAGCTTCGTGTATTTGAACGGAAGCCTCTTCAGCAGCCACCGCGGAACCAGCAACAAGACCAGAATATGCTCCAACATCTCGGCAATCGCATCCACAAAGCTCATCGTATGTCCCGGCGGCGCCTCCAGAGAGCTATACTTGGTAAGCTTCGGATCTGTCCCCGCAGGCAGCACCTGCCCCGGCCAGAGCAGCCGCATGCCGAAGCCCACGTAGCTGATGATGTTGAGCGCGAGGCGCATGGTGTCGTGGTCCAGCGTCTCGATCGTCTTTGTGCCCTTGCCGTCCGCGCCGAGCCACTTTTGCGTCATGCTCTGCGCCTGCTTGATGGACTCGGCAAACACGAGGGCGGCGTTCTTCTCATTGAAGGTGGCGGAGGTGACCTTGCGGTGCATGCGCCAGGCGGCGCCCTCGGTGGTCAGGACGTTTTCGCCAAACTGCTTGAGGATCGCGTACGTCTCGACGAGCTTGGGGAACTTTTCGCGCTGCTGGGTGATTTGGTGGATCGCCTCGGCGCTGTCGGTTAGGATGAGGATCTGGAACGGGGAAACGATCATGAACGTCTCGCCGTGGCGTGCGAAGGGTTCGTGGAGGAGTTCGTAGGACCAGTTGGGAATTGCGACTCTGCTTTGGAGTTAGCATGACGAGGAGAGGACAAGATTGTCTTAGTACGAACTGTAGCCAGTTCTCCCACCATGTCTTTGGAAGGGTCTTGATGATGGGGAGCCAGAGTTTGTGTGTTAGCTGCCAAAGCATAGAGAATGGCGAAATAGCTGCGCATCCACAGTCAGTACCAGGCGAATCCCAACACATCGTGGACACATACGAGACACCACGTAAGGCAAGCCAGACTTCTTTGCCTCAGCTATGTTGCGCTGCAAGCCGGAGACGTAGGAGTAGACGCCGTAGGCGACCACCGCTCCGACGAGAGCATAGATGGAAGACACCATGATGTAAAATCCCACACACCAATGGCCTTTGGAGGAATCGAAGTAGCGACGTGTGCGATAGAGTGGGTAGCGGGGTGCTCGACAGAAGTTATAGGCAGCCGGTGGGTTAAATTCGGGTGCAATTGGCGGCAGCTGACCTCGGGCTCCTCTTCGTCCTCCCCTGGTTCGACCTCGAGAAGATTTAATAGTATGGAGAATTATGATCAGAAGGAAACAAGCACGTCACCCGGACACTGGAAAGAACAGAAGAAACATAAAGGAAAGATTTGACAGAAGAGTAATGGAAGAAACGAAAGAAAGGACAGAAACGTCCAAGCAAACACGGGACAAGCCCCCATTTGGCAGCAAGTGGGCAGGGGTCGTCAGCTCTGGTTTCGGAGTGCGCTCGACCCGAAACTAGCACAACCCCTACCCAATTGTTACGAACTTGAATGGGTAGCGTGAGCTTAAGCTCTATGGATCTCGTCGAGCGTGTTTGTTCCCTCTCTTGCTAATTATCCACATGTGATTCGTTGGTAGGGGAGAAGCTCAGAGAGATGACGATGGGCGAATCGATGATAGGTCGGGGTGTCAAGTCTCAGATCACCAGA
Organism: Colletotrichum chrysophilum; assembly: GCF_026319265.1. NCBI lineage: Eukaryota > Fungi > Ascomycota > Sordariomycetes > Glomerellales > Glomerellaceae > Colletotrichum > Colletotrichum chrysophilum. Next base: position 61,322 of record NW_026517425.1, on the reverse strand, counting down.
CTTCGACATTGGTCGGATGAAAGGTTCCGCGAGGCGGTAAACGGTTCCCGGCAGCAGATAGCCTGTTGTACTTCTGAAAACAAGAAACGAGCAGACTAACAGAGAGCAAACATGCATCGGCAATGACAACTTGATGAATCAGAGACTCTTGGAAAAAGTGTTGCCCTGCAGTAGACGCCCACCATTGTGTAACACTCCGCCAGTTGGTTCCCGGCGGGGCGGATCCGTCAAGTGGGTCGCGTCACAGAGGGCGCGGCGAGTCCCCATTGGCAGCGGGAGCTCACCCCCATGCATCCTCAGGGAGTCAAAATCTCCACGCTTGCCGCGGTAGGCAAGGTTTGCCAGCGACCGAACTGCTTTTCTCCCGGCATGAGCAGGGCTCGACGTTCTTGTCCTCCCAAGGATCCGATAAACGAGAGACACGAGACGACCGAGAACGCAGTCCTAAAAAGCTGTATTCGTAGGTAGGGTTCCAGAAGCGCCACCTCCGTGACGGTGGACATACACCTACAACTTGATTCGCCGAGGAGACAAGGACGGCGCATGCACGTCAACTCAACCTCTAAATTTCCGAGTACATGTCTCGGCACCGCCCGACGCAGGACCGCGGCACAGCCTGTCTCGACTGAGACCGGCGTCGCGAACCAAGAAAAAACAAGTGGTCACTCGTGCCATTGCGGCGATGTGGTTGCCATATTCTGTCTCTTCTCGATTGCCGACGCAGGAAAGTAATTCTACGTCTCGTAACCCAATGCCTCGTCAGTCATACAGTCTGTGATTTCTAGTCCTGCCATGCTCCCGCCCGAAAAAAGAAATGCAGGGTATCAAAGCCCCCATCCAGTACCATAATTAAACCAACGCCCAAAGCAAATCGCCCTCAGTGCAGTCCAAATTGCCCGCTAACCCCTTCGAAGCTGGTGATTGTGCCGCCCAACGACTTGGAGTCGCCATAATACCGGAAGCGATATGTTCCTGCTTCCACATCCCCTTCCGTCTCCCACGTAATCTCCACCTCACTGGTGGCCAAGAGATCACTCATTCGCTTCCAGTGGAATATCAGACTCCAGTCCTGGTCGTCTCGAACAATGTCCCACTTCTTAATTCCGCCAACATCGATGACGAGACGCTCGACAGCAGCGTAGGTTCCTTCAAGACGCAGGTTGTTCCGGGGATTGGCTCCGACAAATGTGGCACGCACCACATCGCCAATCGAATACTTCTGTTCCACGTCCTTCTTCACGTCGCCGAAACTGCGGAGGACTGGTGTGCCGTCGCGGACAACGCCAGTAATGAAGCTCAAGGAACGGTCGCTATTGTCCGGAGGGTATGGACGCCCGGCGTGCGACGGCGGCGTCTTTGCTGATGAGGCGCCCAGCGTGGGCAGGTAAGTCAGAGTGCGATTGATGTACGCGTCCAACGTGTAAGGTCCATACAACGTTGATGCACCTTCGTATCTTTGAATGCTGTGGGAATCGTTAGCAGCGGCGGACAACATGTCACGACATCCCACACTTACCCATATTCCTGTTGAGTTGTGATGTAGTGGGTATAGCTGTTCGCCGGTCCACCGATTACCACAATAGGTTTGAGTGCCGTTTCATCACTGAATAATGATTCGGCCTCGCCCCTGACGGCATCTTTCCAACGACGTCCTGCCATGGTCGATGCCTCGCCTGGGCTGACAATGATTACCAACTGGCCGACTCGGAAAGCTTGAATGTCAACAATGTTGGGTGTCCACTGGTACGGGTTGAAAACCTCGCCCACGTCCAGCAGGATTGGTTTAGGAGAATGACAAGCAAGCTGATCTTGGGTCGGGGCTTTCAGCAAGCCAGAAACGACCTTCCACAATGGGGATGTGTTTGAAGAGTTCGAATCGTGCTGGGTAAAGTCAAATGCGCCAGGCCCGTCAGAGGTTCCGGCAGCGAACGAGTATCCGAGTGCCGCAGGACAAGTCCGCACCTCAGTGCCGTTGGGGAGCTCGAACTGGAAGTCGGACATGTTGTGGAAAGTGTGGAACGACTTGACCCACGATCCGCGTACTCGCTTAGCATTGTCACCCATTTCGTCATACAGCCTCCTGGCGGCATCGAATTGTCTTCTGCCTATTTCGTAGCAGGACTTGGCTCCGTTATCCTTCTCTCGGAAGAACGGGCCTCGGGCGTGACACTTTTGGCTCCTGCCGTCACCGCAGGTGCTGGTCTTGAAGTCGCATTGCGAACCACTGCCATCTTCGCACCAAGCGCCGAGAACGTTTGGACTGACATCCCCCATATTGGCCTGGGAGAAGCCGGCGATGAAATTCGACGTTACGTGATCTTGCCCACGGACACTTTTCTCAAAGAGCCAAGCTGCCACGCCTTTGTTGTCTCCCGAAATCAGAGTGTTGTTGCCGAGCATCGACGTGCCGTGCGTAGGAAACCACGTCAAAACAGCAAGGCTCTTGCCATCTGATGCTCTTTGGAACTTGAGCAATGTCAAGTCCTTTTCGACAGAGCCGTCTTCTTCGGCACTAATGTTGTACTTGGCACGTTCCTCCTCAGGATTTGCCATGTACGCATACAAGCTTCGGTTGATGTTGGCGCCCTTGACTTTGGTAGTTCCAACGCTGAGATGGCCAGGCACCAAGCTCTCGTGGGCACGCTTGATGGCGAGCAAAGTGCCGTCAACGATAGCCCGGTAGCTCTGCTTGTCAAAGCCCTTGCTGGTGATTTGTGGCAGAAGATAGTTGAGCCAAGCACCCGGTCCAGAGTGGGAGTGTGTCCCGGTGAGAGCTAGATTGTGATGGCCGTACATGGAATACTCATAGCCAAGGTCTGCAAGGCCATGCAAAACGCCATACCGGACCGCGGTGTCCCCGGACTGTGTGTCTAGAACGACATAGATGAATCGATCGTCCGGTTGATCGACGCTTCCGATGATGAAAGCACGAGCATAGAGCCTCTGGCGAAGGCCGGTTCCAAGCTGTTTGGGATCTGCATATCCCATCATGTTGATCTCCACAACCGGACCGGTAATATCTGCGCGACCAGCGCCAAGAAGATAAACATCGTTATCTGCATCGACATTTGCAGTGTTGAGCTTGCCAGGAAGCCGTTTCGAATTGCCGAAATAGAGGTAGGTCTGCAAGATGAAGTTGACGATGATCAAAAAGGAAATGACTGGCCAAAGCCGGATTAATAAGGAAGTTCCTGAGGATTGCTTCCCTGCAGAAGCTCTTTGAGCCACAGCCGTCGGAACGGCCGGGCTCTTATCCAAGCTCTGTCTTGCCGGCATTTTGAGTCTCTGCCGATGTGAAGGTGTTGTGTCACTCAAACATGGGGAAACGAAGTGAAGTTGGATGGAAGAAACGGATTACGGGATGCAAGGATCTGAGCGTTCAGCTCAACGTGAACGCGCGGAGGGATCATTGTGCGACACGGAAGTGTCGGCCGGACTTGAGTCCATGTCTTGGGGGAAGCGCGGGCCAATGACGCACTTTCCCACTGAGGTTGGCTGTGACGGAAATTGTTAGTGCTAGCGCGCAGCGGCATTCGGGCACTGCCAGATTGCCCTGTGGAGCACAAACGCTTAACCCAACGTCGCTGCTTCTTGCTGCATCAGCTCCCGGCACAATATTGGATGAGGAAGCTGCATCCATCCACACCTGCCAAGCCCGTGAATGGGGTGATTAATACTACGGAAGTTCAACTGTATGGTAAGAGCAGAAAACAACCTGAATAACCTACCTCTCAGACCGGGCCCGGCTCAATCCTCGGAGGATGTCGCCCGTCGCGATGGCCTTAGTTCGAACGCCCTAAAGCACGACGTTTTGAACCATTTTCAACTACGAGGAAAAAAAAAAAAAAAGGTCAGAGGCCTCAAAACTCATCATATCAAAATCCAAGAAGCAACCCCCATCGCCGAGGGCTTATGAGCGCCCTTTCAATCAATGTGCGATGATTGGCTGCGCCGGTGAGCACTATAGACGCGCGAGAGTCTATTAGTTTGGTCCCTACTTATTACAACGCCTCTACCACAATCATGGTTTCTACGGTCGTAGTCATCTCTGCCGTCGTTGTCGTCTGCTATCGTCTCCTCCACTATAGTTGTTGTCAGCTCTGCTGTCATTATTACTTCTACTTTGGTCGGCTGTCTAAACTTCGAGTATGTTCAAACATGGGAAACATGTTCACAAAGACACGTAAAAGATAGGTGGTCTCAATAACACCGATTAAGCAAGTACTGAGCATTAAGGATACTATCAACAGGGAAATAAAAGGTTCAGCAACGAGAGAATAACAACAAAGTCACATTCTCCATAGTCACATCAGAGCTGTATGTCATCACCACACTGCCATATCAATCCGTCGTTGTCCCTTCAGTAGTACTTGGGGTTCTCGGGATCGGTGAGGTCGAAAATGACGGAAGAATGAGGCCGAGCACCACCACGGTCGCGGGTGAAGATGCTTTCGAAATCGATCGTTCTGTTGAAGCTGAGCCCTCCGTTGGGGAGAATGTCAATCCAGTGGCCCTTGTAGTCCCCGGGGGTGTTGACAATCGAGATCTGTTTCAGTCAAGGTCAGCTTACAATTCATCGGATATTGCCCTATTGGAGAGCCACTCACATCGCCGCCCTGGACGAAGTATCCGGTAACAAGCAGGTTCTTCTTGTCGGGGCTGATCTTGACGTAGTGCGGCCCGATGATGGGCTGCGTCTCGTTCGGGTCGTCGAGCCTCTTGACGTTGTTCAAGTCTGAGATGTCGAGCGCCGCGACATGGTTGCCGAGTGTGATGGTGAAGTACGCCAGCTTGCCGTCGTCGCTGATATCCGAGTAGATGGCCAGGGAGTCCTTCGCCTTTGAGCCGAGGTCGTAGAGCAGCTCGGCGACGCCCTGCTTGCCGGACGAGTCGCGGCGGAAGGGATAGATGATCCAGACTTGGCCTGGGCCGACGGCGCTGGAGAGGAAAGACTGTCAGTGATGGCCTTGTACGGAGACGAGAGGCGGGAAACTTACGTTGCGATGGCAGCGCTTTCGGGATTTCCTGGGATGAACTTCACATCTTGAATGCCGAGTCCCTGCAGAAGGACGCGTTAGTCTGGGTCTAAGATTCTCGGCCAAAGGGGGCTCACGTTAGGGATGGTGATGGTCGAAATGATCGTCCGGTCAGACAAGTTCCACAGCCTTAGCGTGCTCGCCTTCTGAATACCCAGGGTCGGCTTGAGGATGGTGATGGGAACAACGAAATCAGACGTCAAAATGATGCCCTTGTTGAAGTCCACAGCCAGACCGTGGGGGCTGAACTGCTCGCCAAGGATGTTCAGCGTGCCAGCAACATCCTCAGGCCATTCGTGAATAATGTCTCCCTCGGCATTTGTCTCGACAAGGCGACCGGGGGAGGTGCCTACTGCGCTACCCATGTATGTGATGAAGAATCCACTAAGCTAGTCAGCGACTTGTCGCAGTGGGAGCTATGAGAAGAGACACATCATATGGGGAAAAAAACTTACCCCTCAGGCTTAGCTCTGATCTCGTCCACGATAGAGCTTAAAAGAGCACGGTTGGACTTCTTCAACTTGGGGGCATACGGGTTCGACACGTCAAAGTAGAAAGCCGTATCCTGGGTCTTCAACAGTGAGAGAAGTCCACCTCCGATGAGGGTCTTGCCATCGAGTGAGCTTCCCAAGTGATGAGGCGAGTTGCCACTGGTAGGGACATCGGTGACGGTGATGATTTGCCCAAACGTATCCTGGACGCCCAAAACAGTCAATACTTTCAAACCCTGACAGATCGGACAGGGGAGAATATGGGGGTTACGTACGTCGTCCAGACTGGCAGTCACCAGGAAGTCTTTGTGAATGTTGTCACCTGCCCCAGTCCAAAAGTATCCAATTTTCTTGGGCTTGATGTTGGCACCCGTGAAAGGGGGGCTATCAATGGGAGGCGTGGGGATCTGGAGAATAGGAAGGGGCGGCGCGTTGGAGGCAAGAGGCTCCGTAACGCCTGGGATGGAGGGAATCAAAGGAGGCAGGCTGAGCCCTAGTGGAGATCTCTTGCTGGCGGGGGAGTGGTCGTTGGCGTTGACAGGCCCTCCCGCTACAGGAGAGAGCAATACCCCCGCGAGCGCTGCAAGAGAAAGCTTGGAGAGCATGGCGACAGACGGAGACGACAGATGGGGAATGCTTGATTGATTGAGGAGGGCTGATGAGGCCTGCTTGGTGATGCTGCTCTAAGTCTTTGAAGAAGGAGCAATCCCGTCTGATTCTTATACAAGATTGTTCGTTCTGTTCAATAGTCGAGATATCTACTACTTGCAATCTGTCGTCCCGATCAGAACCACCAACCTCCCTTGGAAATCGCATCATGAAGCCAATAAAGCTCCTCATCCGCGCCGTCCAAGACGAAGAGACTTTTTTGGTCGTGATATTCAGAGTTGTAATCCACCTAGCCGCGCAGCGCGGCACATAGCTGAGAATGACTTTTCCAAAACATTCAGACGATGTCCATCGCAATATGACAGCCGCCATAGACACCGCCAGAAGTGAGTTTGGAGATGTCGCCATTTCGACCAACAGCGGCAAGTCTGACTTCCGAAGATGCCAAGATGCCCAAAACGAAGACCTGAACACAGGATTGTCTCAATTCGGCAGTGGACTCACACACAAGGTCCCAAGCCCCTGGTATTCGCGGTGATCATCAAAGACAAGAGCAGGAAGGATCGTCGGCCAGCATTAGACGGTAGTCACGCGCATGCTTAATTTTATGGCTGAAAAGAAGCAGAATTAGAAAGACTTTGGATTGAGATGAGACTGTCGATCAATGCCTGTGGGATCCAGAGGAACATGCTTAGGTTGGTTGATGATTCCAATAGCTTGGGATGGCATCATGCCCCACGAATCATAGACTCTTGAAAGAGTCCGTGTCTTTAGCGGCAACTTACTATCTAGATCGAGGCTGAGAGACAAGGGAGACTGAGACAACCTGCTTTGATAATTACCATATTCTTGGGCTACGATAATTTAATGTTGTGAAATCAAGCTCAAAAGAGAAACTTGGAGTTTGGACAGCACACTAGTATTTGATGGCCTCGATCGAAGACGATGGTAGAAACAATGACAATAATAGCGGCGAGGACGATGGAAACGACGGCGACGACGACGACGACGACGACGTTAAGGTAGAGTATAGCCACAGGAAAAATGGGCGATCTCTCGGAGAAAGTAGCATGACGACCTTTGCAGTGCACGTGTCGACCGGCGCTTGTTGAGTCGTGAAGAGCACATGCTACTCAAACACACCTTAACAGCATCAAAAACGAAAGAAACAACAATGGCACCCCCACCCCAAAATTCATATAAGCCAAGAAACAAAACAAAATTGCCGGTCAAACTAAGCTTTCCAAGCTAACACGATCCGGCCCCATAGCGATCGGCGCGCCTGACCGGTGCAGGTGCAGCCCTCAAGCAACCTCCCCTCCCCCCACGCTTTCCTTCGATGTCGTGATCTTCGGAGAAATGTCGAATGGCCGGGGTCAACACCACCAAAATTCCTCGTTCAAAGACAAACCTCTCGACGATCACGAAGCTAGAGCTGCAGCACGAAAGAGATATTGGCGACTCAAAATTACCAGGTAGCATCAATAGTTCAATGTCGTCATTGCGAGAGGCACAATGCCGCAGACCTGCTGCTGCCGAGTTGTAAGACGCCATGGCTTGGCTTGAACGTGATGCGCCGTGTGGTATTCCGCCATCGCCGGCGGGTATGCTGTGTAATAACAGATTCAGAGACGGAAGGCCGTAAAAGTTGCGGTTGTATAAAGGCAATGCTGAGACGAGCGCAAACCTCCCTTTCTTTGAACGTCACTCGACTCTGGGATAAACAGTTGTCACTCGTGTCTTTGCGCCGGTTTTCAGTCACTCGTTGTAGCGTTCATCATGAGACTCCTCCAAGCTTCCCTGCTGGGCTTCGCAGCGATCGCCTCGAGCACCAACGCGGCACCCCAGAACGAGAAGCGAGACGCGCAGTTCAACGTCGGCCAGCCCATCGACGCCAATGGCAAGGGAGGCCCGATCCTTGGTAGGTTGTCTCCTCCAATACCTCGAATACCTCACTGACACGGGAGAGCACAGGCGGCACCAACAACCAAGTCGACAGAGACAACCCGGACAACCTCGGCCAGCAGCCGACTGACAACGGGGTGGTGCCCAACCTCAAGTGGAGATTCTCCGACTCCAAGACCCGGATCCTCAACGGAGGTTGGGTCCGCGAGCAGGTCATCCAGGATCTGCCCCAGAGCCATGACATTGCGGCTGCCCAGCAGCATCTCAGAAAGGGGGCCATTAGAGAGCTTCACTGGCACAAAGTGGTATGTCCATCCCACAATCCTCCGGTGCGGAGTGATGTGTTAACATTGCGTGGCGGACAGGCGGAATGGGGCATCGTCTACTCCGGCTCCGTGCTCGTATCGGCAGTCGATGAGAACGGCAGGTACCAAGCTGAGAAGCTAAACTACGGAGATATCTGGGTACCTATACACTCCCCTCCATACTCAGATGTATACTCACGGGATGAAAGTACTTTCCGAAGGGGTTGCCACACACAATTCAGGGGCTCGACGATGAGAACGAGTACCTGCTTGCGTTTGACGAGGCCGACTTTGACAAGATCGGGTGCGTACTCCCTCATTGCAAGCGACGACTCTGCTGACATTGCAAAAGCACAACCTTCAACATCGTCGACTGGCTTGCTCACACACCTCGAGACATCTTGGCCAAGAACTTTGGCGTCGACCCTTCAGTCTTTGAGAAGCTGCCGTCCACCAACCCGTACATCTTCAACGGCACCATCGCCACCCAGAACGTGACTGCCGGCGCCAATGGCTACCTTTCAGGCAACAGCTCCTTCGTGTATCGCACCCTGGAACATCCAGCGGAAGTGGTACCCGGCAACGGCGGCGAGTTCAGAAAGATAGACTCGACCAACTTCCCCATCAGCAAGACCATCGCCGCAACGTTCGTCACTTTGAAGCCGGGAGGTCTGAGAGAGCTTCACTGGCACCCAAACGTAAGGGCGCACTCCTGTCCGGGACTCGGAACTGGGTTTCTAACACTTCCTAGGCCGAAGAGTGGCTGTACTTCCACAAGGGCGAAGGCCGCGCCACCGTCTTCATCGGCAACGCAGCGGCGCGGACGTTTGACTTCTCCGCGGGAGACACGGCCGCTTTTCCCGACAACTCCGGGTGAGTCAGCCCCTCTTTTCCGTGGGCGCCGTGCCGGATTCCGTTACTGACGAAAGATATGCTCCGCAGACACTACATCGAGAACACTTCCGACACGGAAGACCTCGTGTGGATCGAGCTGTACAAATCAGACAGGGTCGCCGACGTTCCTCTTACCCAGTGGCTCGCCCTGACGCCGCCGGAGATTGTAGCTCAGACCCTCAAGGTTCCGATTGAGTTTGTCCAGCAGTTGAAGAAGGAGAAGCAGATACTGATCTAGACCATTCGGTGACGGTTGAAGACAGGGATGGTTTCTCGGAAAGCTCGGTGTGACGATTCTTCTTCAGACGGCGCAGGCCATGTAATACTTGTTGGTAGCCGCTTAATACTTAATTCATGGGACGCATCTGCTGTGACAGCTCGCGAGTGCGTGTAAGCGGACCATCATCACGAGGTCAGGATGGTAATCCAACGATTCATGTCTGGCGCTTGTACATGCATGCAACGAAGGCTGATAAGCGGGGTATCAATAACGAACGGGGCCTCGGCCGGGAGTGAAAAAGGCATGCTGTCCCCCAAAAATCCGAAAGCATCTCCAGCTCCAAGTTTCCTTTTGAGGCCAGACGAGACGGGAATGGCGGGCTTCGGTAGGATGGCAGCATGCGCATGCAGGCTACCCTGGGGACCGGAGCGGGAAACTCTATCAGCGGCTAGCGGCGTTGGGCCAAGCGTGGGCACGCCGCTGAACCAGCAGGGGACTGACGGCTGTCAAGTCTTGACTGTGCAACACCAACCACGCGGGATCGTATGATGGTCGTAGTCTTGCGGCGGCAGATGGAGCCATGGGCGAAAAGAAGGGTAGCAGAAGCATCCCATTGAGTGCGGGAAGACATGAAAAGAGCCCCGGCCACCATCGCTACGAAGTTTCTTGTGCTTCTTCGTGCTTCATGGGGTGGCCTCGGCGAGGACGGCAGTCTGACTTTTGCGACTTAAGGTGGTGTGAGTGGGAGAGAAAGAAAAGAAAGCTGGATGGTAGGCTAAGCTGCCCCTCGTTCATCGAGGTTGTGAAGAGCGGCACTTGCTCCCTGCGCATCACGAGAGGGCAACAAGTCGAGACCACCTTGGGGGCGGAATGCGGGGGAAGATAGCATTGACCGAGGGGGTTTTCAAAGTCTTGGAGGCCGGTTGATGGTGTCTAGCAGGACTTGTAAGTCGACGAGCTCTGAGGTGGTTTCGTCGTTTGACCATTCTCCACCGTGGCACGGCAGGGATGGCCGTTTTACGTCACTTGGGAGTTTGGGTGCCATATCAGCGTTGAGGATCATCCCCTCCTTCGACTAGCTGTCGCACCTGTGAGTGCCGTCTTCCAGGTAAATGCTGATAAGAAGTGACACCAGTCGAGTGGCCGTTTGGCATGGTGAAGGTGAGAGCTCGGAGCTTGGATGTGTGGCCATGATAGCGTTCCCGGATATGCGAGCCGCGGGGCAGCCGCAGGTACCACGGACGGCCCAAATGGGCCCAACGAGTGTCCGGCATCAAGGCCATGTAGATCGGGTGGCCAATACAGTCATTCAAGACCCTGAGGATCTTCAGGGAAGGACAAGAGAATCAACGTGCGAAATCTTGGAATCCTTCTTGGAATCCTGTGTCTCGGTGGGGGCCAGCGAAAGCTGTTTGGCTGATCCGAGAAGGGCGTCATGGCAGATGCGAGCTGCAACGAGTCCCGAGAACGCAGCTCATCCTTTCCCGTTGGAGACGGGGGCTTGGTGGTCAAGTGACCAACTGGAAGATTTCCGGTAGGACGGAACGTCGCGGTGCCAATGGCCGGGGACTTGCTGGCATCGGTCGAGAAGAAGAGCAAACGGCCCATTGAAGCGCGACATTGGCCAAAGAATGAGTCGTGAGCGCGCGTGTTTGTGTTGTTGTTGCTGTTGCTCAGACAAAATGCCTTGTGGAAAGCATCTCAGACCAATGGGGAGGATGCAAACAGACGATGGACCGAGAAAGTAAAGACTCAGGCCAGGTCAGGTCAGGACAGCACCGTTAGAAAGACGATGGGGACTTCCAGCAAGCAGTCAGAGCCATCCGCAAGGTGAGCCATGTCTCGAGCCGGAAGGAAACCCCAGGTCGCTCCAGCCGCAGCCAATGGATTGCCCCCAAGTCTCGGGCTAACAAACCAGGGTCCTGTCTTCCCTAAAGCCCCGTTGTTCGTGTGTCATCCAGCCCAAAAGCCCAGCCAGAGAATTGGAGTCGTTGGGGTCTGATGCATTGACGCAGCAGAGCAACGCGGTGGGCTTCAAGGGAGCAGCAGCAGCAGCAGCAGCAACCACAACAACAATACCTGGATGTGCGATGCAAAAGCAAGACAGGGCAAACAAAAGTCGGCCAGACAGCAAGCCGTGAGCTGGTAATTGGTGACTGGGAACCGAGAGCAGGGAAACTACTCCAGGTAGCAATAACACGGACGGTAAACATTCATGCAACCACTAGCTCGCAGCAGCGGCTACGGCGACGACGACGACGGGATGGAGTAGTAGCTGCTTGCCTTGCCTTGCCTTGCCTCCTTTCCCGGCTCCTGGATCTGGGCCTGCCCCTCGACCTGCTGGACCCTTTCGTCTCCTGTCCAGGACATGGCTATGCTTTCTGCGTTCCACGGGAACCACCAGATGAAACCGAATTTTCCCAGTCTATAGTTAGCAATCAAAAACCGCCGAAATCCTGACCCTAAGGGTCATGCGAATTTCTGCTCACCTTGTTGTGTCTGTTTTCCCCAGGAGGCAACTCTTGTCGCATAAGTGTCTTGCCCACCTGTTCTCGTCGCTGTCTATGAACTTCCCTTCCACCACTCTCCAACTCCAGCGGCGACTTTGAATTTCACCGCCCGCATCTCCAAGCGACCTTGCTGATCGATAGAGCGGTACTTCGCCAGAAAAGGTACGTACCTCTGCCTCTACCCGTCCCGCCTTCACCAGCGGAGGGCAGTCTGGGACACCTGCCTTGCACTGGCACTGAACCAGACTGACTTCACTGTGTCCACCCGCCAATGGCCTGCACTGACGGATGCCGCTTCCCCCTCCTCTCCAAAAAGAAAGGGGCCCCGCTAAAAACCACCAGCACAGGACGCACCCGCCGCCTTACCAACCCACTGCACCTCCAAGTCCCGTCACATTCGCACTGCACTCCACCTCCGTCTACATCAACGTCCCTCCTCTCCGATCTTCTTTCCCGCGGCTCTGCTTCTTCGTACCCTGAGAAGCTGTCAAATCTCTCGCTACCGAGCGTCAATACTCCTCATAAACCAAAGCCCGAAAGCGACCTCTGCCGTCAAAATGAACCCTCTTCAGAAGAACAAGATCGACGTCTCGGTACGTTGGCACCAGCCACGCCCTCTTTCCTACCCAATGGCCCCCACCTTGACGACGAAGCCCGCGATTGCATCACAACGCACACAATCAGCCACTCAATGAGCCGCAACGGTTGAAATAATTTCGCCTGCTGACAGTATTCTTCACAGTCCCTCTCTCCCGAGGAGCAACGTCTCTTCCGCCTTTACGGCAAGCTCCCCTCCCGCTCCGATCACTTCGCCAAGCACTTGAAGGAGCGCAAGTACTTCGACTCGGGCGACTATGCCATGTCCAAGGCCGGCAAGGGCGACAGCGTCGACACTGGTGCCGTAGGCAGCCAGCACCCCGTTCCCGAGAACATCCCTCACCTCTCGAGCCCTGTGAACAACTCCTCCTCATCCCTCAACAACGGCGCCAAGCACCACCCCAACGTTCCCAGCGGAGCCCAAGCCGGCAGCCCCGTGAAGGAGTCCAGCTTCCTCAACCGAGAGACCAGCGCCGAGGAGGTTGAGAACAAGAACAACGAGAACAGCACGCCAGTCATTGACGGCGCTGCAAAGACCGAAGCCATCCCCATCCGAAGATGAGGGGTCTGCCCGAGTGCCTTAGTCCGCTGTCCTTTCTCTGTCTTGTTACCCCAGGTTTTGTACGGGTGTTTATCGGAAACTCCCCGGAGGCAAATTGGGTGTTTGTCGGGGGGTTGGATTTCTACTACGATGTTATGATGAAGTGTTGATCTTTTCATGAAACTCCTTGGCGTTGGAATGGGTAGGAAACCAAGCACAATCGGTTGTTGGGTGGAGGTGGACTTATGTTGTCGGCTTGTCTGTCGTGGATGGACGGCTGGGGCGCTGGCGGTGTTACGCCGCGCTCCTGACCGTTTTTCCCGCTCCGCGCGGGACTACCAGGAAGTCTGATTTTCCGTACATGTGTAAAGGGCTGAAGCGGAAGAAGAGAACGATACATCAAAGCAGCCAAATCGAGAATTCGTGTCAATAGGCACATGGCCTCCGCCGTTCAACCGGTTCGTTTATGAGTTGTGGAAGGGCACTAAGTCGTTGTACAGGGTCGTTTCGCCTGCGAGCACCCCGGTGGTTACCTTAAACCCACGCCGTCCCCGGTCATCACAGTGGAACCAACGAAAGTGCAAATACTTTCCAGTCAGGTCACGCCCGTGTTAATATCATCATACCATGCACAGTCAGAAGGCCACAGTCAGAAGGCCACAGATAGTTATCGAACATCGAGAAACAGGCATTGATGGGATCCCGATGTATTGATAAGCAGAAGACACTTTTTTCTGATGCCATGCGCCGTCCCATGTCCCAATAGCCTTCCTCCCAGTGACCAATCCGTCTTGAAGACCTGTTTTACAGATCCAACGCCTTGATGGCCATATCCTTGGCACCATCAAAAGTCTTGTTTCCACCAATGAAGCCAGCAGCGTGGACAAAGACACCCCCGGGAATACCAGTGATGCCGTCGAGCTCCTCGTCTCTGAATCCGCGCCACGCCTCGGGAAGGGGCTTGCGGCTCTCGAAAGAATCCTTGGTGACGGGAACAGCCTGCACACGCCACTTGGCATCAGGGGCGGGCTTCTCCGGGTACAAGACGTACACGACGGACGGGTTTCCGCCCTCGAGGGAGTAGAGGTGGTCCTTCCAGGGAGCGCTCTGGCCCTCGAGAACCAGCACGCGGCCCTGGGGGTCGTACTGCGTACGCTTCTCAAAGGCGGCCTGCACGACGGCGCGGGCGGGCAGCCACGCCTTGGCGTAGTAGTCAAGGTCGGCGTCGAACTCCTCGCCGATGCGGCGGCTCGCCTTGGCGAAGCGCTCGTCCTCCAGGCGCTGGGCCTCGACGGGGTCGGAGGGGACGGGGTCGTTCCAGTTGGGGTTCAGACGGCCGACGACGGAGCCGAGGGTGAAGGCGCCCTCGCTGAAGCGCTTCTCGAGACCGGCGGCAGCGACGGCCTTGGGGTCGTAGACGGAGATGCCGTTGTCGTGGGCGTCGAGGGCCTCGACGAAGCTCTCGTACAGCTTGTTGTACAGGAGCTCGACCTCGGGGCTGTCCTCGGAAACGGGGGTCTCGGCGCCCTCGCTGAGCTTCTGGGCGATGATGGCCTTGCCGAAGTGCATGAAGACGAGGCCGGCGGAGGAGAGCTTGGTCGCCTTGCCCGGGAAGGTGGTGGTGAAGCCGCGCTGGTGGTGGTCGTAGCGCTTCTTGCCGTCGTCGTACTCGCCGCCAACATCGACGACGGTGTGGCAGGTCTCAAGGAGCTTGGGGTCGCGGGTGCGAACCAGGTTGGAGTCCTTGTACGTGGGCAGCAGGCGCAGCATGTGCACGGCCAGGGCCTCGTCGGCGTGGAAGTGGCCGTTGTGGGTGCCGATAGTGACGGGCGACATCTTGAGTCTCTTTGCAGCGTTTTCAGCCATTCGTAAAGGGTTGCTAGTTCTGAAAAAGCTGCGGAACATGCAGCTGAGGGGTAGATTTGTGGGTGAGGAAAGCTCCTTCGCTTTCAGAGTGCCAGCTCAATTTTTTTTCAACTGTTTGGGTATCTTTGAAAAGAGGCTTTTTTTTCGTTACCCCTTGATATCGTAAAATTCGTAGTATTGGGTTCTCACAAACAAAGCCAAGCTGTGGATAGTTGGTGGTGATGGATCGTGGAAGGCAAAATGTGAAGTTTTGAGATGTGATAGCCACACTCCCCGACCCCAGCTCAAGCCACACCAATCACAAGCAAGATAAACCTTTCTTACCACCACGCCACTGTCGGCGTATCAGCGACACTGACGCTTTTCCCAAGCTCCTACTGGAGAGAAGTTGCCAGGACCGATCGCAGCCTCGCCCTGCATCCGCGCGCCCGTGGAAACCCCCAACGCAACTCTGGTCACGTCGCCCGTACACAATTGCAACTATCCATCAATGTCATCAACAACAGCGAGCCCCATCAGTATCCGATGAGCACGACCATACCTTTTGAAGCGTAGCTCGCCCACTTTCCTTTTCACATTCCAATCGACGAAAACTCCATCCATCTCGGCCGTCGCGATTGATTACTTCCCTACGGAACGAGCATTCGAAAACCCTCACACGCACTCACCATGCCTGCCGCAATGGGAGACGCGAACGGCAGCGTCGCCCGCGACGTCAAGGACGAACACAACGACTCCGACGACGGAAGGGCAGGCGACGGAAAGACGACGTATAAGTCGTGGAAGAAGAAGTACCGCAAGATGCGCATCACGTTCGACCAGAAGATGCACGATTGCGAGGAGCTGCATCGTCAAGAGTCGAAAGCGCTCGCCACTGCAAAGCAAATCGCCATCGAGAACGAGTGAGCCACCAGAAATGCCATCAACGGCCTCCCCCCTGAATCTTTCGACAATGCATTGACTTTTCTCTTACCAGTCGCATCCTTGATCTCCTCATGGATATGAACTCCTCAGCACAGATTCCCTTCGACAAACGCGTCGACATCGCCCAACCACCACCCAAAGATGTGCCGTATTCTCCGCTCGATGTCGACGAGGCTACCGCTGTCGAGGCCGCCGATACCAATGAGCTCAACAAGCCGACGAAGTCTCTCACGGTCCTTCTCAAGGACGTACCTCATTCAACCTATGTTCAAGCAAAGGAGCATTCCCCCTCCGTCGTAGCAGACATGGAGCCCGCCCCCGGAGTATCGCACACCCCAGCCTTCCTCACCCCAGACGACATCGACGACTACCTCTACGATGTCGACAGGCGCATCGACCCGGAGCACCTCCTCCCGACCCTCGCCCCATCCGCCCGAACAAACGTTCCCTTGCCGGAAGCCAATCCGCACGCCCTGTCCCAGAGCATCGCCATGAAGAACCCTACGAGCGTGTACAACTGGCTCCGTAAGCACGCACCCAAGACGTTCCTGCAAGATGCCGAGAACGCCGCCGCCGCAGCCGTAGGAGACGAAGAGCACGCCGTCGAAACACCGCAAACCGACGGCCGCAGACGACGCGGCGGTGCTAGGGGCGAGGGCAGTCGAGGCGGACGCGGTTCTCGCGGCGGCAAGCGCGCCTCCCTCGCGGCGTCTCGCGCAGAGAAGGCCGCCGAGAGGGCGGCGGAGAAGGCTGCCATCGCCGCCGAGCGTGCTGCAGCTATGCGTGAGGCCGCCGAGGCCTGGGAAGCCATGGAAGAGGACGACGACGACGTGGCCGTCGCGACCCCGATTACCGGCCGCGGTAAGAGGAAGCGTGCAGCCGCCAAGGACGACGATGACGGCGGCTACAGGCCTAGGGGGTCTGTAGGACGTCCGGCCAAGAAGAAGCGCAAGAGCGAGGGAGCCGACGCCGGAACTCCCACAGTATCAAAGAGAGGGCGTAAGAGCGCAGCCCTGGACGACTAGAGGGCGGCTCTTAGGTTTCGAAGGCTGGCTGAGCTCCGTCACTACTGAGGCGATCATGGATGCGAAGACCTCGAAGTTTACATGGTGCGATGGATGTGCGATAGCTACTTTGCCGCGTTGTAGGAGCACTACTGCTTGGCGCGAAAAGTCTGTTTTTTCCTCTCCTTTTTCTTTCTCGGTCCGTCGCAATCGTCTATTTTCTAGACTTGTACATCATACACTAAATCAATCAGGGGAGAATCAGTGCTCCCAAAGGTAGACCTAGGAGACGACGGCATGTACGTGTTTTCGTGGTGGGCTGGCTGTGCGGCGGGTGGGAGACCTGACCCTCGCAAAGCTCGAGTATGGGGCATGCAGGTGGTAGGCAGGGCAGGCGTCACGGAAATTCATCGCGGGAGCATTTTCTCGCAAGGGGTAAATTAGGCAAGGCAGCAAATCAAATGACACCTTTTTCTTTGTGCTTCTCCATCTTCTTTCAGCATAGTGGACTATCATCCAGATTGTGTTCAAAAATTGGTTGGTTTCGTTATTTACCACTGGGTGCTTCCCTATGTACAGATGGCCCCAAAGGTTATCTTCACTCTCTCCCCCGCCCTCCGTTCTGTCCTCGCAAGTAAATGCTAAACAGATGTGATATCAAATAAAACGAGAAATACAATCCGCACACACTAAGATGCCTGTATGCCCATGCCGTCTGCTTGTGTTCTTGCTTCAAACCGCGCAAAACAGAAATACCCAATGTCGTTAAAGCCCATAGGTACAGAGGCCGTAGGCGGCACTTCCCTGCTCTTTTCTTCCTTTCTACAGTTGTCAAGGGTCTAGTCTAAACCCTGCCCTTCATCGTATGCCTCCTGAAACTTCGTGGGAGATCACACGCGTAACGGCCGCGCTCTAAGTCGGAGAGGCACTTTACAGCTTCTGCTTGAGGATGTTCTTCATGCGGCGCTCGACGGCGTCGAGGTACTCGTTGGTGGTGACGTAGTCCTCGCGGGCGGTCTTGCCGCAGGCGAGGGCCAGGTCCTTGGTCATGATGCCGTCGACGTCGACGGTGTCGACGCAGGCCTTCTCGAGGGACTCGGCGAAGGCGACGAGCTCGGGGGTGTCGTCGAGCTTGCCGCGCTGGATGAGGCCGCGGGTCCAGGCGAAGATGGAGGCGATGGGGTTGGTGGAGGTCTCCTTGCCCTTCTGGTGCTCGCGGAAGTGGCGGGTGACGGTGCCGTGGGCGGCCTCGGACTCGAAGGTCTTGCCGTCGGGCGTGATGAGGACGGAGGTCATGAGGCCGAGGGAGCCGAAGCCCTGGGCGACGATGTCGGACTGGACGTCGCCGTCGTAGTTCTTGAGCGCCATGATGTAGCCGCCGGAGCTCTTGACCATCTGGGCGACCATGTCGTCGATGAGGCGGTGCTCGTACCAGATGCCCTTGGCCTCGAACTCGGCCTTGTACTGGGTGTCGTAGAGCTCCTGGAAGATGTCCTTGAAGCGGCCGTCGTACTTCTTGAGGATGGTGTTCTTGGTGGACATGTAGAGGGGCAGGCCCTTCTGGATGGCGAGCTTGAAGGATGCGTGGGCGAAGCCGGTGATGGACTCGTCGGTGTTGTACTGGGTCTGGGCGACGCCGCCGCCCTCCTTGAACTTGTAGACCTCGATCTCCTGGGGCTCGCCGCCCTCGGGAGTGTAGACCATCTTCAGAGTGCCGGGGCCGGGGAGGACGGCATCCTTGGCGCGGTACTGGTCGCCAAAGGCGTGACGGCCGATGACGATGGGCTTCTTCCAGCCGGGGACCAGGCGGGGAACGCGGGGGATGACGATGGGCTCGCGGAAGACGGTACCGCCGAGGTGGTTACGGATGGTGCCGTTGGGGGAGAGCCACACTGCGGAGAGGGGTCATTGTGTTAGTCTACGAAGGAGGTACGTTTATTTTTGTCATGGGGTTGCAACTCTAAGGGCATCGGGGAGAACGGGAGGGGCCGGGGCTGCATCTGCCATGCGGGAGCTCGCGCCGGAAAACTTTATGCAGCTACCGGCGCAGCGCCCGGAATGCGGGGAGCAGGCGGCGGCGGCGGCACTGAGACAAGTATCTCGGGGTTGGGGGCCGGAGAACCGCAATTGCTTGCAGAATCACGCAGCCACAACGCCGGCGCATGGAGGGGAGAGGAAAGTGACGAGAGGTGGATACGTTCAGGTGTACTCACTCTGCTTCAGGTTGAACTCCTTGACACGGGCCTCATCGGGGGTGATGGTGGCGCACTTGACACCGACGGAGTACTTCTTGATGGCCTCGGCGGCGTCGAGGGTGACCTTGTCGTTGGTCTCGTCACGGTAGGGCAGGCCGAGGTCGTAGTACTTGAGGTCGATGTCGAGGTAGGGGTGGATGAACTTGTCCTTGATGGTCTGCCAGATGATGCGGGTCATCTCGTCGCCGTCGAGCTCGACGACGGGGTTCTTGACCTTAATCTTGGCGGCGGTAGCCATTGTGCGGGCAATGTTGAATGCGGAGAAGGAGGAGTTGGGGACGACGAAGGAGGGCCGGAGGGCGAAGGTTGCGGGACGGCGGAGGAAGCGGGCTGCGTTCATGATGGCGGCGGTTTTTGTGTGTATCGCGGGGTTTTTGTTGTGAGGGGTTCCCTTATTTTTTTCTCGGCTCTTGTCGGTCGGTCGCGGGGAAGGGGTGGTTCTCAGAAGAGCCGCGGTTACTGAACTGCTGGGTACCGGGTAGTAGTCTGATTCCGGGTGGCGGCGGACGGGAAGGAGGGGAAACGATGCAACAAGATGACTGGCTTCCGGAGCTGTTGGCTTGCTGCAGGATGCTGCTGCTGCTTGCTTGATGCGTGAAGAGTGTCAGGCGCGGGAGCAGAGACGGCTGGGACTAGAAAACTAACGCTGACGATCGCGAAGCCACGACAAGACACTAAAAAAATTAAGAGTGCGGTGGTTTTGTTGGAGTTGGAGGAGGGGAAGTTTGCGACAAGCAAAAGGCAATTGACAGCAAACCACTTGGAGGAGACCGGGACGTTGATGAGGAGAAGGAGGCGAGGAGCGGAAGAGGGAAAAAGGATGGCCGGTTGCAATTGAAACCTGTCAAAGCAAGAGTCAAGCACCACGAAAAAAATACCTTAGACCAGGTATCTCGAGAGAGAGGGCGAAGAGCGAGCGAGAGCGGGAGGGTAGCCGAGCCGAGATCGTCGCAGGAAAGTGTTCCGGAGACCGGTGAGTGGGCGGCGAGCAAAGTAGAGGTACTACAAGAGCTCCAGCAACTTGCACTGAATCATGCGGCAGATTCTCCCATTCTGCTGGGTGCAATTGCGGCCCTTTCGAGTACCGCGACTTGGGTTGGCATCAATGGATCACAGCGGCCCCTCCTCGTCGACCTTGACCTGGCGGCGAGACAACGGGGGCTTGCTTGTGTCTTCACCTCGGACCTCTCTTCGGCCACTGCTCGCGACCTAAATGACTCTGATGGAGCCTTTGTGATCCTATATCGGCTTTTGGGCCTGAGCTAAAGCTGACTCTTCTAGCTCTTGAGAGAGTTTTTTTTCCTTCTTTTGTAGTAATTCGCGCTCGTGGTGAGCAACAGCCTGGCGTCACGCTACCCCGATGCATGAAGAAGGTCAATCTTCTGCAACAGAACAGTTTTTTCTGCAGCGGACAACAAGCAAAGCAAACTGATCACGCCAGTCTGTGCTGCAGAGCATGTGGCAGTGGCAGGGTCCTAGCTACCTAAGGTGAGGTACCATGTCAAGCAGTGTCTAAGGCGCTTCTAGGCCGTGACCTCTGCTACAACGGAACCCCTCGCCGCTCTGTTTGCGGGCAAATCATCATCGTCATTGGAGGGAAATGGGACGGGGAAAATGCAGGCAATGACTGTGATTGGAAGGGTTAACAAGGACGACTGGACGAGAGCAACCCTCCCATGTCATTTCTGGTGCGGTACATGATAAAATGTCCTGATGTGGTGGTCGTGTCTCCCCCACATGTTGCCAGAGCTTCGTGCGGGGAAAGCTGTCGAAACGTCTCTCCAAGGCATTGATCAGAGCATCTTGATTTTGCGCATGTTTTCTCCCAAGGAGTACTTATGCTCAATCACGTTATGCATTTCTGCGAGGCCCCGACTGCGAAAATGAAGCCGCCGGAGCGCGCCGCCGGGACTTAACCCAGACTCCTCGTCCAACTACCCGTTCATCCAGCCGTCAACCCCTCTTCTCAAGGATACCCAAGGTCCAACGGCTCACTCAATGGCACTCAATCCACCCATTCGCAACATCTCCTGTCCCTCTGGAGCTCCCGCGATAACTCCCAAAGCACTTACACAATAATTGACAATAAAATCATGTCCAGCAAAGCCGCCTAGATAGAGAAAAGGCTCGCTGAAACCAACTTTTGAATCCACAGCCAGCAACAAGAACCCCACTATGACTGCTTTTTCCCGCCCAAGGAAGCGGGGCCGTTCAGCTTCACTCCTCCGATCTCGGTGCCGCTCACACATCCGCGCCCCCGATTCCCGCGAGCAGCGAACCTGACGAGAAGCGCAAAGGGAAAATCCCACCGAAATCACCGAGATCACCGAGGTTACACACAGCAGACCCGGCGGCCGGCTGAGCGCCAGGTCTTACTTAAGCTGCCGCTTATCTAATATAAAGCTTGGCGAGGCAGAATACCTAGACTTACTGCACGTCAAGGCGGTGAGCTCACGGCGGGACAGTGTTTGGTTGCACGAAAAAGCCAAGCCTCATCTTCTCCCAAAAGGAATACCTACCTGGCCAACGTACACCACCGCGGGCTTCTCGCATCCCGCGGGCCATCGTACATGTGTTCGCCGCTGATGAGGTACGTAGGCCAGACGCTCCGCTCCGCACGCGTCCATTGATAGTCGGGCCATCACCATCACCGTCGACACCGTCTTCGCCAATGAGTCCGTCCATGTCTTGCCAGCGCAGCACGATACGACCGCACAGATGTAAACGTCAGTAACACGCTCTCATCCTCATCCTCCAGGGGGGGTCGCTCATGTATGTAATACCAGCCTGCCAGCCCAGCCCAGGCCTGCGATGCGATGCGATGCGATACAACAGATGCGGTAACTTAACACGCACACGCACACCCTAAGCCCTGTACAACGTCCCGTAAATAGAGATACCGTGCATCTTTTCCATCTGACTCTGGTTTAGGCTCGGACGAGAGGGGGGAGGAACGATTGCGGACGGATGAGAAGACAGGGTGTTACCGAGGTCAGACGGAGTGTATCCACGGCGCCGAAAGGAAGGTCCAACAACATGCACCACGGCCTGCGTCTTCCTCAGCCCAGCAGGGTGCAACAATGGCTGCCCAGCCCCGATTACTCTCGGCGGAGGAGCAAGAAACACGCCGAATCACACACTCACGCCGCCGTAGTGCTGCGCATCTCTGCCCAGTCAGATCATTTGCCATGTCTGAGACACACAAGAAAACGATCCTCTCAACTCACACTTCAAACACTCACACTTCACAGTCGCACTCGCATGCTTCAGCCCTATTTTTCCTTATTCCTGGTTTTCTAAGCGACTCGGCTCGGCGGAGGGGCGGCAGGGGCTTGGCCTTTGGAGGTCACGTCGGACGGTCGCTTGCGGCCAGCTCGGCCGGGAAAGTCGGTCAACTTCGGCCATCCTGTACCCGACTCCTGCATGCCGCCTTGGTGGTGATCTTCACACTACCGTTTGTACCTCTATGTCCCCCCTATCCGATCCTGCCTTGCCTGCCAGAAGGCTAACATCAAATCGGCGAGACATTCACCTCTCTCTCTCTCTCTCACTCTCACCCATCTCATGACATGATATTCACAGACAACATCGTCATCCACGCACAAGAAAACAAACCTCCGAATTGGAACCCAAACACAGCATAGCTCGTCCATCTACTGCACAGCAATCAAGGAAGCCTATCCTACCCGCAAATCCCGCGCTAGCTCGCCAAAAGATCCCAGAATACGGCACACGAAAAAGAGGCCAAACACGGACAGGGATGTGAGAGGTTCGTTATCCGTCCCCCCGGCCGCCCGTATCTCGACACGCTAGCGCGCTGGCCTGCCTAGTCAGAGAGTCTACTTTGACCTGCGTCAGTGTCATTCAGTTGCATACAAACCCCTTCCTGTCAACAACACATGGACTGGCATCCATCACCGCCTTATGACGATTACCACGGCATCAGCGCCTCTAATACGCATAAACGACCTTCTTGCCGCCTTTCTCTTGTGACACCTCTCTCACTCTCGCGCAAGGCGCCTCGCCGTGCCGTGCGCCTACATCTCCCCCTCATCACCGACATCTTGTCAATTCAACATCCAGGGAAAAGGGCGTGATCGCCAGGCAAGAAGAATGAATTCTTCCCTTAAACATGCCGATGGTCCTTCCCTCACCTCGAGCCACAAATCTGGATGCCGGCCACATGTCTGATAATTCCTCCGTGGTCACATCTCAACATCGCTGGGCAAACCGTTTTTCGAACTCTTCTTTCCTGAAAGGCCAAGTACAGCCAGACGCTCAGACTAGCGGCAGTGACAAGATTCAATGATCGCCGTCCAGCTGAAAAAAAGTTGACGTGACCAGGGTGTGTTGGTGTGTGTGTGTGTGTGTGTGCGTGTGTGGTGTGCGCCAAATGGGACCATGTCATGGTTACACACGGACCGCAGCATTCCCTCAGATTGGATAGACGACAACTGCGCCAAGTGCCCCCTCCAACCATTACCTACACCCAAGCACATATTCGTACATACGAGCAAATGCGATAGTCTGTCGATTTTGTTGACTTTTTCGTGATGAGCCACCGCCTCTCTCTCTCTTTCTCTAATCATTTCCCCACAGGCTGCGGCTGGGTTCTGTTAAATGAAAAACATAATCCCCACGTGCTTCCTTTCCAATCCCACCAAGAAATTGTTTCAACACTGGTTCATGGATATTAAACCGGGATCAAACAACCCAATCAGAAAAGACCTGGGACGACTGAATATGCCCTGCCCAATCCCACGAGGCTGTTTCTGCGGCCGATCACCAGAAATGGCATGTATCTTGCAAATCAAACCATGCTTCCCCAAGGTGTTCAGCCTAACGGTAGACAGCGGTGGACCAAAATCATATTCACGAAACATGTTTAAACCACACACGCCCGACGGAAATATCGCCGCCGCCGTACCGATTCCGTCGCCCCTCCGACACCTTACCTCGACGACGTCTCTCTCGACTGAAGGGTGTACCGTAGTGGCTGAGCCCCTTCCTCCTCCTTCACCCCCCGTCACACGGCCCAAAAAGGGAAACACATAACAATCTCTCGTCAGATGCTTAAGACGCGGTACTGGTGAAATTAAAGCTTCTGAAACGGCGAAAAACACAGTACAGCCTTTTTGCGTGCGATTCCTTCCGCGACGGAAGCGAGGCCGTTTCTGGCGTTTTTGGCTAATGGAGGGGGGAGTGGGTGTGTGTTGTACAGAACATGGGCTCATCTCGAGAGTCTCTCTGTCTTGCTTAGCCTCTCCCGCTCCCGCCACCCCATGTTCCTTCCTTCCTCGCGCTTGCCTGTCAACGAGCGTGCTGCATATGCCCGATCTGGGGCATCTGTGTGATGCGGTGTGGTGTCGCTAGGGCGGGTTGCGGTGCAGGTATGTCATTGAGAATGCTCATATGTATTTTCCCAAACAGGGGTATCTCTCTATTATTACCAAGTATTGCTTTCTCCTCCTCTTATTTGTATGTCTGCCGTCGAATCATAGAAATCGTTAATGTACACGGCTATTTGCAGCAACAGCCCATGGACAACCCATGGTTGCTGTAATAGCCGTTGTCGTAAAGAAGAAGAAAAAAATCTCCTCTCCCCCAGGACAAGGGGTGTGAAAGCCTGAAGAAGGTAAGCCGTCATCGTATCCGTGAGGATGATGATGATGATGACTGATGAACTGCACCCCTCCCTGGCCGCCCCACAGGGCTCCGCCGAATGCGAGGGACACGGAAACAAAAAAGGTCCCTTCGCAGCCCCACATTAAAAACGATAGAGACAACCCTTTCCGCCAGTGTCTTCTCATCATCCCGAATATGCCTTGCGCCACACATATGCAAGAGCCTTTCAAACCACCACCCTGTCGTAGCAGATGGACAATCCATCATCCCCAATTCCCAAGGAATGGAACAGAGTACAGAATCAGGAACCAAACATGGGCAGAATAGGGTGAGCAAAATCGAAACACAGCCCCCGCCGCCATGCAGAAACACCACACAGGAAACAAAAGACAAAAGTGACCGAACACCGAGGACCTCTCCCAACCACCCTCACCCCTCATCCTGTGCTACTGCAGCTCCGCTCTGCCTGCATCTTCAGATGTGGGTGTGCGCAAAGCCACACAGCCTGCGTGGAACTCTTCTCGAAGCCTTCCCAGTCGGGTAAGGCTCGACATGCCGACGTCGACACGCAGCGAAGACCACCAACACCTTCCCCTCGCAGCACCACTTCGTACTCCCAGAATTCCGTTCGTCTCTCACCTCTGGGTCGTACACACACACCTATACACACCCTCCCCCATGCCTTCCCGCTCCACATGACTGCCCGAGAAGAAACATGTTCCCATGCAAGAGGGCCACAGCGCCAATCGCATCTAGACTCAAAAGGTGAAAACTCCAACCATTCAAACAGTTTAAACGGCCTAGGCAAGGCACCTTTGGGTCCAACCAGCAGGCAGGCAGGAAGAAGCGACCGGGGGCCTTTTGGTTCGGAGTCTGACGCCGCCGCCGACTCATAGCTCGACTGACAGCTGTTGCCGCCGCCGGTCCACCAGTTCCGAGGAGAGAGGCCACCACGACCGACTCCGTGATTGGCCACCTTGGCCTATCCGCAGCGAACCACCGGGCCCTGGTGAGAAAACTTGCGAACGCACGGGTTGGCCCCAGACGTCATGATTTCTCGTCGCTGAGCTCGCAGAAGCGGCAGGACGAGAGAGGGAGTCTGATAGAGCTGTGTCTGTGTGCGCATGCCATGGTGGTGTTCGCTGGCCCGCGGGACCTCAGCCGCACTTTTGTAAGTTTGCTCAAAGTCCAATGAGAAAATTCCCGTTCGAATGAGTCGGCGTGGTCAGAGTCGTGTCGGGCAACGGACCCCGGAGGGCATCCTTGGGGTGGCAGAGGCAAGGTCCAAGATGTGCGGAAAGAACAACACATCCACCACCACTTGATCGCGCGCGCGCACACGCCCCCCCGGAAACCTGGTTTCGTCTTCTCATGTCCCTTCCTCCGTAACCCGTTCGCGAACGTCGGTCGACACCATGTGGGGTATGTATGCTTCTTGCAGGTTCATCATTGCTGCGCACTCTAGGCATCAGCATGTCCACCCAATGAGAAGTCCACTCTGCAAAGAGGCGCAGCCGGCGTAGCAGCTTTCTCTTGTGTGTCTCTTCCCTTGACCGCAGCTTCGTCTCCATTGTCGCGACTCGACTCGAATCGACTCGAGGAGCTTCGAGGTCGACAGCTCCGGGGAATGCTCGAGCGCGAGCTCAATGCCAACCTCTGGCTCGCTTGCGCTTGTCTTCGCACGGGTTCTTGCATTTGGGGCAGACATGGTCGGGGTACGAATTGACGTCGACCCTGATCAGACACTTTGAGCACCGCCACCACCGGGACGACAGATTACGGCCCTGGAGCCAGCTGTCATCCACGTGCGTGCCCCGCTTGAAGATGTCCTCGTTGTGATAGTCTCGCAAGTGATCGCGGAAGTGGTCTCGTCGTCCGAACGGTTCGTTCTTCCTCGAACACTTGGGATAATCGCACTTGTGAGCCTCCTTCTTGGACGGGTCCTGGTGCACTTGTCTGTAGTGTCTCTCGAGGTCTGCCTTCCTCTTGAACGGGTTCGCGGTACAGCCGGCTTCCAGGCAGGGAAACTTGTAGTCTACCACCTCTTGCTGTTCTTGTCCTCTGCAGTTTTTCACAGCCTTGTTAGCTTCAATCCGTGTTGGGGAAAGCGGCCTCCCTGTCGTCTACTCACCCCTGGTGAGGTATCACCGCTGGATACTGCCCTGCAGGAACGAATCGTGGTTTCATCTGCCAGTAACCTCCATCCTCGGTGGGGACGTAGTCATATTTTGACCAGTCGACGTCGCCATAGTAGGAATCCGTCGTCTGCTGCGCCGAAGAGGACGCGGCGGTGGCGTAGTCGTCGCCGTAATAACCGCCGGTGTCCTCGCCGTAGTACGACGCATAGCTGTTGTCCGTCGGGGAGTGGCTCATGTTCGTCGTGTGGTAAGCGTAGGACATGCCTGGCGATCCAGGCGAGCCGTAGGAGGACGGTGTGAGGGGCTCTCTGCTTGAGCTGGTGTCGGACAGCTGTCTAACGAGCGCCGGTGCCTCTAGGAACGTGGGAGATTCAAGGAAGTCTCCTCCCGCCGACACTGGAGACGTTGCGTTAACATAATAGCTCGCGCCGCGGTAGTATTGGCTGCCCATTGTGTGATGGGTGAACAACTGTCGTGCTGTCTAAACCGTTTTGTATCCCGGTCTGTGGATAGCAGTTCAGTAAGGAGAGGGTCGCCCTTGTCAAGGTGAATTGGGAAGTAAAGGATAGCATGTGGTCGAGGGGAGGTTGGCCCGGAAGTAAACTTGCTGGGGGGTATTGAAGTAGAAATCAGTGATGACTTACACAATCAGACGCCGCTACGGGTTGGTCGTGGGGGTCTGACTTCAGATGGATGCAAGCGTGGCGTGCAAGCAGCTTCCCATCTGAAAAGCTTAAAAGTTGGTTGGTTGACGTCCGAGTTGTTTCTGGCCGCCTCGGGGGGATGTTTACGTTTTGGTAAGGAGTGTGGGTGGTTCTTTCTTTTATCTCAAACTAGACAGATCGACCTTTTGGCTCGGGGAGCTTGATGTTTGGCTTTTGGAAGGATTGAACAGTTGGAATGTGTGAAGTGATTACAAACAACGGATACACGAGTCGGGGTGGGAAACGGGTGGTTCAAGTATTACGGACACGAAGGCAAGGCAAGGCCAAGTTCACCGCCATGCTCGATGAAGGAATACGTCAACCTCGAGCGGCACGGCTAGGTAGAGAGACACGAGATGTGGCAGCAGAAGTAGCGGAATGGAGTCATGGTTGTCCACCCGGCGCACATGGCTTCATCTCCGTAAGACGGCCTTGGGTCCCCCCTTGGTCTTGGCTAATGGGGAGCCTCATAAGGGCGCAAAGTTGACCCTGGGCCTGTGCCGTGTAGGGTCGAGATGGATTAAGTTATGTGCCTAGGCGGCGCGAGGCGAGGAGACAACTGCAGGTGCTGGGGACCTTGGGACCCTCCACACACAAGTTGAAGCTCTCAGAGGCGGTCCTCGGTGAGTGACATACTTCTAGAAAGGGGCTTAGAAGCCGCCAGCCACCCAGTCGATGGATTCAACGCGCGAAGACATGCATGTACTAGCAGCTGGCACGTCGACGTATTGGCAACATGTGTAGACAAGGTCAGCTCAGACCCGCCGCACTCCCCCCGTACCCATGACGATTTGTGGATGTGCGAGCAGCGTCCTATCACTAGACAGGGCTGGCGGGGGAATAAGGTGTCGGGACGTGCAGGGAAGGGGGCCTCAACGGCCGTTTACATGGACATCTTGTCGGAAGGGGGTCGACTTGAGGAGACTTGCGGGCTGGGCAGTCAGCTCTGAGAAACGCTGGGTTGATGCTCATTGGCAAAGATACTAACGACCCAAGACATGTCTGGTAGACCCAAAAGATAAACCGGGGCAGGGTAAGGGCTATTACGGAAATGTTTCTGGCGGTCGGTTTGGACGGCACGAAGAGTCGAGGAGTCGAGACAGGGTCAAGACAAGGACAAGGTCAGTCAACCCGGAGTTGGGGACAGCATGTACTGCGTTTTAGGCTTGTTCTTGTTGGTAGGGGTGGTGGACTGGACTGGTGGTGGTGTATGCAGTCACGTATGGAGAAGTATGGTGCAAGGTACCTTGTTTTAGCTCAAGTAGGTACTCCTGCTCTGTTTGTATCCATAGAGCAGGGTAAAAGAAGGTAAGTGGTAAGGTAGGCTTGGTATGTTCTTGTCGTGTTGTTGGTGGTGTGCGGTGGTGGTCCCTAGGCAAGGGGTCGTTTGTGTCTAGCTCGAGCGTGAGAGACCAGTAAGGGCAGTGTCGACTAGAAAAACAGGGGCGAGATATGTCATGGCAATGCTCAGTTTTATCGCTCATTGGAACGAGTGAGCAGACGGGGGGCTCGGGGCGGACTTGGCAGAAATGCGATGCGGCTGTCGAGTTGAGATAGAGGTGAAGATCGGAATCGCGGAGGAGGCTTGACTCGAAGAGTAACACACTATGTCGTTGCCTGGCCGGGCCCCGCACTGCCACACTAGTGGCCCCGTGCACGCTTGCAGTCCTTGCAGCCCAGGGTCCAACATGCTGAAGTGGAATCAGCCGAGAGACAATGGTACCGCAAATCACGAACCGCTCACTGGCCATCCGTACTATGCAGTAATAAGGCAGGTGAGGCCATGACCCGGTGGCAGCAGCATGCGCTGCGAGCATGCGTCTGGCTGCCGAGCCCAGGCATGAGCAAGCGTCAAAAGAGGCACGGTCAGGTAGCGACGCGAACACGCTTCGTACCTCGGTTGACGCTTCCATGCCCCATGTCCTCGAGATGGACTCAACGCTCACGATCCAAAGGTATGACTGGTCGGCCGAATGGCTGACTGGGCTGCGCAGTTGCAGTGCAACCACCGTCAGGATGTCTGTTCTGCCTTCGGGGGCCAATCCGCTGGATCCGCCGCAGAGCTGCATGACTGCCCACCTGAATAGCCTGAGAGACCCAGATGGGCCAAAGTCAGCAGGCGAGTGAGATGCAATGAAGACGAACTCTGGACCTCTTCCGGCCTACTTGCCCGGCCAGATTGCCCACTCTGACAATCTCAAGCGGTCCGTCCTGGACAGCAGGTTCCACGGACGGTAATGGCCACGGTGGCCGATGACGGTCTACGACTGGGGCTGCGGTTGTGCACCTTCTCGCATTTTGCGGTGTCTGCCCGTCTTTTCGACTCATCCTGCTCGCCTTCGTCGCCGAGACGATGCATTTTGGCATTGGGTCAGCTGTCTCCGAGGAAATGGGTTGCGCCGTCGCTGTTTGCGACAGAAATGCAAAGAAGGGTCGCCCCCCTGGCAGGCCGAATGGGGAAAAAGATACGGCGGGCCTGCGGAGTGCCTCAGCGGTCGAGCTGACAGGCGAAGGGGATGTGATGTGCCGCGATGCAGTGCGGGCGATTGACTCGGTGAAGCTAAGTGACGAAGCGAAGCGCTCTCCATCGCTCGCCCTCAATGCCAATGGGTGCCTGCCGGTTGGTTCACCACAAAAGCGCGCAACACAGAGAGGCGACATTGGCACACGAGATCCATCCCTGATGGAGACATTGTTCGGACGAGCCATTTTCTGGAAGACGCAAAGAATGTTCTTCTGCAGCAAGCTCGGGGCGATTCGAGGGGAGACATCGTCTCGAGGCGGTGGGTTCCAACGAGCTTGTCACCTCCGCCAACTGCAAGAGAATGTCATGTGTGGCCAAAATGGAGTCTAGGCTCGGTCATGATCAGAGGGTAAGGTCCTCAGGTCGTCCAATGTGCCCGCCTTGTACGGCCCCCTCCTGGGTTGGACCCGACCGCTGTGCAGCTGTCATAGTGGGGCCTCTCTTGCCTTCTAGAAAACTTCCATCGCTTAACGCACCTTAATGGTACCTAGATGATGACCTGGGTGACCTGCGTATCGTTCCGCGGGCCCCACGACATTGCCCACTCCGACTCCATCCCCTGCCACCACAACCATCACTACCACCACCAACACGAACTGCATTTACTCTGTTCTGTTTTGTACTGACTGCCTGCCTGGCTTTTCCCTTGTGCCTACTTAACCGCTTTAGGCACCTGACCTCACCTTATCTACATTGCCCGACCTTACCTAACCTCCAAAATGCGATGCACCTCCTCCCCTGCTGACGACTACCTTACGTTGCTGCTCTTCCCTGCAGCTACCTACCTACTTACCTAGAAACCTGCCTAGCTACATACCGCCATCGTTCTTGCTTAAACTTAACTGGCTGCCTACGCTCAACCACTCATCTGCGTCCAAGCCGACTTCCTACCTGGAGCTTCTACGCCCGGCTTATGATATGACATGGTGGCGGAGCGTCTTTATTGCAGACGGCAACGGCTTCGCTGGCCCTGTCGTCGTCTCTCACTGTAACCATCTGTGGTCATTTTTGCCTCGAAAGAGACGATTATGGGGTCATTCGGTAACCTGCAACCGAGCAACCGAGAAACACACACATCATCGAGGCTGAGCAGCCGCGTATGGCCCCAGACACCATTTGTTGTTGTTGTTGTGTGTGGCTGCTTTACGGGTAAACGCGACTGTGCCGTTGTGATGTGCAGCACCATCTAGAACTACCTTACTAGTGGCTGCTGCCAAGTTTCAACCTAAACCCAGCATCAACCGCAGTCATCGATATGTGTAACCATGACGCTCCCCCTCAACAACCAAGCATTCTCTGCCATTGGGCAATTGCGGACATAGATCGCCCGAGGCAAGAGCACAAGTCGGGTATCACCATGAGCATACTTGCAACCGCCAAGGGCAAAAGCCCCATCTGGGGTCACGCGGCGGTGGCGGTGCATTTCTTCTTCCATGTGCAAAGGTAGTATTCATCAGGCGGCCTATCGCCTAACCTTGAATGACCAGTCAGTAGTCAGTGTACTCAACAAAGATTGGGCCAGATCAGCCCTGGCCGTATGTTTCCGCAAAACGAGGCAAACGCCATTCCTCCCCGATACCAGAGGCTCGAGAAACCCATCCCAATCCGGGGCTACGCCTGGTAATACCGTGTGAACAATGCCACCTATTCATACATCGTCCTCGAGGAACTTGTAGGCGAACTTGAAGTCCGCTTTTCTACGGTTCATCCTGCGCGAGTCGTTAGTACTGGCTCTGGTTTCTGTCGTCCCCAAGAAAGACTTACCATGTGCTCTCATAGTCGAAGAACCGGTATGTGCCTTGCTCAAACTCCTCCGTAATGTTCTTCGGTTCCTCATGGCGCTGGAACCAGGTTTGGTACTGCTTATGAAACCGCCAACTCTGATCCTTCAGCGCCTTGGCCGCCAGGTATTGTTGGGGCGTGCCTTGCTTGTAGTAGAAGACGTAGAATAGAGTGTCAGGATCGATGCGCTGGTACAGACGCGGGTCCTCGAATAGCGGAAGAGGCTCCGAAGGGAAGCCGGTTCCTGACGACGAAATGCGCACGTCGGGGCGGTAGGTCCGCGGTACATCCGTGTCCATAATGTCGGGGCACATGGCCTGCGATGCCTGGAGCATGCGCTGTGTGGTCGCTGAGGTGTAGGAAGGCGGGCGCTTGCGTGACGTCTCGAACGACTCGACGAGGTCTTGGAGAGAAGCGGGAAGGTGGTATATCGACTCCTCTTCTTCTTCCTCCACGACAGGCTTGACACCGTTGGCGGCGCCGTTCGTTTGAGCAGCTATAGATGTTCAGCATATGAAGTCGACTGCAATTCCGTGGCAGCTTACCCTTGGCAGCTTCCGCCGCCTCCGCCGCGGCTTGGTTCTTGGCTGCCCGCTTTTCCGCTTTGCTCGGAGTGGGCATTGCCTTTGCGCTGGTTGCGGGGGCCTCGCTCGTGCTTGCTGACGGTACCGTTGGCTGCTTGATTTCAGGCTCTTTCGCAGCGACTGGGTGTGCGGATGTCGTTGCTGGAGAGTTTGATACGCTCGTCTTGGCCTGCGCTGGACTGGCAATGGCGACGGGTTGGGCGCCTGGTGGAGGTGGCAACGGGGAGATTCCAATCTTGTCTGACGCCGCTGCTGCCGCCGCCGCAGACGCGTACTTGAGGCCTTCTGCAGGTCTTGCGGGAACAGATGCTGGCTTCATGACGGGGCCGCTCGAGTTGCCGTTGCTGATAGTCGCTAATGGCGTATGCAGCGTTGCCAGCGCCGGTAAGGGGGACTTGGATTGCGCACTCGACCTCCGTCCCGACGCAGATACCTCTGCCACTGCCTTTGGCTTTGCGCTTGGAGGCTTGATGATCTCGGGCTCCGGTGTTGGCTCCTCTGCTTGCGACTGGGCGTCTTGCGACGATCCCTTGTCACCATCCTGAGGCATGCCGTACACGCCCTCCTCCTCGTCCAAGTTCAAGTCATCGTACATCTCGTCGTCCTCGATATAGTCGTCGTTCATGCCATCTGAAACGTAATAGCGGATCAATTCCTCGAGGTCGGTCACTTGATCCGTATCCACGCCACCGTTCTCGAGGGATCTCCGAATTAGCTCAAGTTTGCTCTGATGCCATTTATGGCGCTCAATGATGCGCTCGATCTCGGCGATGCGCTCGGCCTTGGCAGACTGGTTCTTGCCCTTCTTCATGGTGGCTTGTATCGACTCACTCTCGGCTTCGAGGGTCTCGATCTGTTGTTCCAGCTCGTCGACCATGCTGCTCAGGAAATCGCTTGCCTCTGCCTTGGCCTGTTCTTGTGGGTCGAGTTTCGCTGAAGAGGCCAACCCTTCCTTGGAGTATGCCTTAGTCTTCATGGCCTTCTCGACGGCCTTGAACTTCTCCATTTGCTGCGAGAGAGTTAGCAGAGCCACGGAAGGCTACCGCGGGATCATGGGCCACCGACCGTCTCGATCAAGCGACGGTGTTCCAGTAAAGGAGCCTTGTCCTTGATGTCGTTGCTTGCGGCCCATGTCTTGATCTGATCTCGTAGACGCTGGAGCTTCTTGATTTCACGCTTGAGGTTGTCCTCCAGCTTCTCCTTCTGAGAAATGTTATTCGATTGCTCGATTTTCTCGTAGATGGCCTCGAACTCGGCGACGCCTTCGGCCACCTTCTTGAAGCACTTGTCGACTTCTTGTTGCAGTTTTCGTGCCGCCATGGTGCCTGATTGTGTGTGTATCAGGGATGGAGATCGTTCGTCCGGCTTGGAGTTTCGGTATCGACTGATTGGGGGGGTCAGGTATGGTTGTGGTGATTGATGGCGATGATGACGGCTTCGGATCGGAGCTCAGGCTCGTCTGATGCGCTATCGATGTGCCGATGGGCGGAGAGTGGGTGGTGATGAGGTTTTGTGTCCCTCGAATGACGACTACTGCGCCGAAAAATACCGGCGATCGGTGATTGCGCGATCCAAATTTGCTTGCAACAAACAGATGCGGCTGTTTGATGATTTGAGGCTGCGGAAGAAAGAACCGCCAGCTGGAGGCGTGGGTGAAAGCCGTGCGCCAAGGTGGGACGTCTGGAGGTACCTTGTTTGTGGTAGAGGGAAAGTCTGAGGTGAGAGGTAAACAAGCACCATATACTGGTGAAGTGGGGAATTTTTATTTTTGTCAGGTGGTCGTAGTATTTCAGGCACTTCTAATGACCCAAGCCGCGACTTTTAGGTGGCTCTAAAGTGATTGAGCACCCAACGTGTAACATCTGAGTTATTCTAGGTCTATCTGAAGGAAGTCGCGACTGTCCAGGTCTGCACTGTGTAGGGCGAATGATGACACGGCCCCTTTCAGCCCAGCCTGCCACTCCAGTCGCGTTCAGGGATGTGAAGACCTGCCACCAACCTGCACGCACCCTATTAAACTCCCTGTCAGCCTGTCTATCCAGGTGTCTAGCACCCAATAGCTTCAATTTCCAGCCGTCCAGTGTCTCGATTTTTGATTGCGGGCTGCTTCTATCTCTGGCCGCTCTCATTTCTATTCCCAGCAAGCATTGGGTTGCAACCCGAAGCAAACAGATCGTAGCTGTGCCCTCTGGTTTCCTTGAGGATCTAACCCCCTCCCCCTCAAATTGCCGGGCGTAAGCCAAGGCCACAAACCCCAGGACGCCTTGGTCGCTAGCCTGTCTCTCCCCTCATCAATTGCTAAAGGTACCTGAGCTGCTTTCTACGTACTGCAATCTGTACGCTTGGTTGATCGGTGGCTTCTCAACCTTCAGACGGCATTGGCTGGCTGCATGCTACTACCATCTTAGCCCCTGGGTTTTCCTCCTTGTGTTTGGCACTTTTTGACCTCATCCGGTCGACGGCTGAGGCGGTTCCACGTTCCGGTCAATCAATCAGTGTCTGAAGAGACGGATCCGCGCGTTTGAATCCTCTGCCGTTCTCAGCTCTGAAACCTATTCCCTGTTTCTGCCAAATTGCATTTACGCAGTGCTGCAAGATGAAAGGCAAGGATCCTTCCGTTATTATCCGCTGTAAGTCCAAGTATGTTGACTCTTTTTGCTTCCAGCCATCGTCCAGCGTGTGCTGTCCGCCTCGGTGACAGTGGACAAGGAGGTCATCTCCTCCATTGGCAAAGGCGTTTTGGTGCTCGCTGCCGTTGCCCCCGGTGACACGGAGAAGGAAGCAGAAGCTCTTGCAACCAAGGTGCTGAAGCTCAAGATGTGGGATGACGACGCCGGCGGCAGATGGAAGAAGAACGTCCAGGACATTTCCGGGGAAGTTCTCTGCGGTACGTCTGTCATGATGATGAATCAGCGCGCCGGCTTTCCTAACCTTTGCAGTGTCTCAATTCACACTATTCGCTAAGATTAGTAAGAACAAGCCTGACTTCCGCCTGTCGGCAGGCGCCGAGGACGCCAAGCGGCTGTATCACCACTTCTTGCAGAAGGTCCAGGCTGGTTACGCCGCAGACAAGGTCAAAGATGGGAGATTTCAGGCAATGATGGAGGTCGCTCTCGTCAACGATGGCCCCGTAACCCTGGAGCTCAACACAGACCCTGCGCCGCCGAAGCAGTGAGTACCTGCGTCTGGCACTGCATTCGGTTTCATGGTCCCTTTGGATTGTAAGTATACCCGAGGCTTGGAGCTCTTGCTCATAGATACGGGGCAAACAATAGATGGACTACTACTTGAGCTGTTAGACTTCAACTAGATGAACATACCCTTGGCTCCAGGGTTGGGCACATAGAGAGGCCACAATGCCATTTCCCAGGCATGCGAAACTGACATCTCCATGATTGAAAACTGCAGGAGCTGATTGGTAGATCGTCACCGACGCTGCCTTCCTCACAAACGACAAGCTGCTGACTGGCAAGCGCCAAACCGCCCTTCCTTTAGGTAAGGGGGTTGGCTCGGGCGTCGCTTCCCCCACTGCCGCGCAGGATTGCGGTGCAACACAGCTGCCCCGCGCCAGGTCTTCCTGGAGCTAGAAAGTTCCATCGCAACCCCACTTAGCTGTGAGCTCACTTGGGGAGAGGTATTCTTAACTTTGACTACTACCAACGCCGCATCGTCACTTTAAATCTTGCTCCTTTGACTTAATTCTGGTCACCACTCACAGTTGCGTCTGACTTTCACTTGGTTGAAGCTATCCACAGCTCAGACCAAACAGCAACCTCCAGCTAAATACCCAGAGACTGTGACAAGCTCTCTACCCCGCACCACT
This sequence comes from Colletotrichum chrysophilum, assembly GCF_026319265.1. NCBI lineage: Eukaryota > Fungi > Ascomycota > Sordariomycetes > Glomerellales > Glomerellaceae > Colletotrichum > Colletotrichum chrysophilum. The sequence continues at coordinate 24,985 of NW_026517425.1, read as the reverse complement.
CGCACAGAGCGCAACGTCTCAGCCTGATCTTAGGTAGATCGAGACAACACCAGTTCATCCTTCCCACCTCACCAACACCACACAAACCGCAACCATGTCTGCCGACGAGACCAAGCAGGCGCGCTCCCGCGTCTTCTTCGACGTGACCATTGGTGGCAAGTCCGCCGGTCGCATTACCATGGAGCTCTACAACGATCTTGTCCCCAAAACTGCCGAGAACTTCCGCGCTCTCTGCACAGGAGAGAAGGGCTTGGGCAAGACCGGAAAGCCCCTCCACTACAAGGGATCTGGCTTCCACCGTGTTATCAAGCAGTTCATGATCCAGGGCGGTGACTTCACCGCCGGCAACGGAACTGGCGGCGAATCCATCTACGGCGAGAAGTTCGAGGACGAGGCCTTCCCCTTGAAGCATGAGCGCCCTTTCCTTCTTTCCATGGCAAACGCTGGACCTAGTAAGCTGCTCCGTACTTATTCAGCCCTGCCGTCGGTTTCAAAAACTAACCACCTACAACACAGATACAAACGGCTCTCAGTTCTTCATCACCACCGTCCCGACCCCCCACCTCGACAACAAGCATGTTGTCTTCGGTGAAGTCCTCAACGGCAAGTCTGTTGTCCGCCAGATCGAGAACCTCCAGACCGAGACTGGCGACAAGCCCGTCAAGGATGCCGTCATCGCCGACTGCGGTGAGCTCACCGGAGACGCTGCCTTGGCTGCCGATGTCAAGGCCCCTGATGCCATGGGTGATACCTACGAGGACTACCCCGAGGATTGCGCCTCCCCTCCCGACGCAAAGGAGACGCTCAAGATCGCCACGGCCTGCAAGGACTTTGGAAACAAGGCCTTCAAGGCCGGCGACTTCCAGACCGGTCTTGACAAGTACCAAAAGGGTCTGCGCTACCTCAACGAGGAGCCTGACCTCGACAACGAGCCCGCCGAGGTACAGGCCGAGCTCAAGGCCCTCCGCTTCTCCCTGAACAACAACTCGGCCCTGCTCAACATTAAGCTTGAGAACTGGGAGGATGCCGCCAAGACCGCCGGCTACGCCCTCGACATTGCTGGCATTAAGGATGCCGACCGCGCCAAGGCTCTGTACCGTCGCGGCTTCGCCAGCGTTCGCCTCAAGGATGACGAGAGCGCCATCAAGGACCTGGAGGAGGCTCACAAGCTTGTTCCCGAGGACAAGGTCATCCTCAATGAGCTCAACGCCGTCAAGCAGAAGGCTTCCGCCCGCGCGGCCAAGGAAAAGGCTGCGTACAAGAAGTTCTTCCAATAGAGTATGCTTATGCTCTGAAATGACGTGCACATTCGTCCACTTCGCTGATGTGACTATCGACGCATCGGAGGAGCTCTACAGCGATGAGGCTGGAAAACCGACCACAGTAGCGCCTGGATTGAGGGTTGGATCGACTAGAGCGGACAACTAGGAGCCGAGCGCGGTACGACCTAGAAAAAGAGACGATGAAGACGTGACGAATTTTGGGTCTTTGGGGCGATTAAAAACCGGGTTAATTCATTTGAATTTGGGGCGTAAAGAGACGACGGATATGGCGAAGACGAAAAGAAAAACCATAGGATTCAGGTAGATACCTCCACACAATGTTCAATATTATTTACATTACACGCACATGTTCTTGTACTGCGCATCAAGTGTCTTGCGCGCGCGTCTGGTTCGTGCGGACGAGGCAAAAAGGTATCTTCTAATCATGATGTGTCTGGGTATATTCATCGTGTCCCATGATGCGAAGGCTACCTTACACCAAGGAACCTAGCAAGCAAGAAGGGTGAAGGAAACAATCAACATCAAAAAACAACAGGGCCGAGCCTCCAACCAATGCATGGGAAGCCATTTTTGTCTTCCCTCCTTCCCGAGCGAGCAAAGCTTGCCCTGTCGGGTCAAAGAAACGCCGGGGTGGTTTCACGAATACCCATGAGAGCCCGGCTTGCCTCCCTCCCAGAGTAGTAATGCAGCAGCCATGATCGCCATCTTATACGCTCCAAATGCGCGTATCCAGATATCCTCCTCGTCGTGAGAAAAACTAAAAACGGGAGATTTTTGTGTCGTCAAAGTCCCGTGGGCTTTTGTGTTCATGTTCGTATGCGAAGAAAGTAGGCAACAAAGAAAAATAAGAGACGGCCGGTGGCCCTCAAGTGGTGTGTGTTGGTTTGTGATGCGTCCACTGATGTTGATCAGTAGCCAGTATTCCAGTTACGCTCAAAGTTCTTGCTTCGCGATACTGATGGCGACGAGTCAGGCGACTCTCCTCGAGCAAATGGCTTCATGATGCCAGACAAAATATGGCGTGTGGCTCGGCCGTTACGCTTGAGCGTCGCGAGGTGTCCTGTCGAGTGGTTCGAATGCCCAGAGTTCTGTCTCATTGAGCTCCTGTCCCGGCCACGGCGTTGCTCACGGCTTCGGGACGAAGACGTCTCCATGTACGCATCGCTGCCGGCTGATCCAGGAGGCACGAGATTGTCTTGCTCCATCCAGACCGTTGAAGCTGTAGTAGAGTTTGTTGCGGAATTGTTGTTGTGGTAGGTCGCGAATGTCATAGATTCCAGCATAGCTTGACTGTGTTCTAGTTGATCGGCGAACTCGGATGCGGATGCAGCAAGCGATGCGGTATCGTGTAGCGACCCGTCCATCTTCGCGTAGCAGATGTCTGCACGCTCTTGCAAGCTCAAGCACATCTCGTTGAAGATGAGAATGTCGTCTTCACCGCCAGCAGGTTTGGACACCTCGCCATTGCCAATAGGGTTTGCGTCAGTCCACATCTTTACCAAGGCAGCAAAGTTTCGGGCGTGGTCGATCAGATGAGGCAATGCTGGGAAACCCTCCCGAGCCGTCGGAGACAGTCTGCCGAGAATGGTGATCGGAGTCGAGTAGGATGGCCCCAGAGCGACCTTATTGCGTTCGACAGGAATAGAGCAGATGGTGTCGATGTAGTCTTTGACCGATTGGCGGTTTGAACCCAGAAACTTGTTCATCGGCTCCATCCATTCCTCCTTCTTGCCAAACGTTGAGAGATTTCCCAGCGCTTGAAGCGCTTTCGCGACGAGTGTCAGCGTTCGCTGTGCTCGCGGCCGGGGATGGTCCCGTAGCAGGCCGAAGAGCTTCGGGCTCAAGATCGCAGGGCAGATGAAGCGGAGAAAGAGAAAGCCCGAGACGCTGGTGTAAGTGACGGTTCGCAGCCAATCACCGTAGCGATCTTCGGCAACAGCACGAATGTACTTGAGGATTGACCGCAACTCTGGAGGACACTTAGTCGGCTCCCGGCAGATGCATTGCCAGACCTCTGTCGTGATCTGAATGAGGCGATTCCAATGCTCTTGGACGTTCTCCCCTGGCTTCAATTTGCTGGGGTCAACCTCACAGTCGGGGTTCATCTCGTTGATCTCATAGATCTTGGCCATCAGCATCTGCTCAAGATACTCCTTGCCTGATCTCCTCATGTGGAACTCGAGAGCTTGTGTCAGCAAGGTGTTGCCTCTGAAGAGTAGGTTGGCCTCCCCTGCTAACGACTTGCCCATGTCACGCAAAACCTGTTCTCTACCGTTGTGGAATTCCAACGCCTCGCTGGACTTGAGCCTGCTGCTGTATCGGTACTTTTTCATTTGGTTTTGTGTGCCTCCGATACCATCGATTTCATCCTCTACCAGCGTCTGAAGCCACTCATTCGCATGATTGGACACCTGGAAGATGTTGAGGAAGATTTCCGAGAGGCGTCTGAGATTTCCGGGAAGGGCATCAGCAATCTGGGCAGTCAGACCAGACGGAAAGCTGTGGAGAAGAGTTGATAACGCCTGGTACTCCTTGGAGTGAAGTACCACGAGCTCTTCATGCTGAAGTTTGACGAGCATCGTACCAACGACTTGCTGTCGCTCATCGTAAATGTCGAGCCACCTTTCGAGATCTTTGCCAGGCTCCACTTGGTCGAGAGGGATGTCAACCGAACCGCATAGAACCTCCGTCAGATTGCCCGTCTTCGGCAATCCAAGTGATGCTTGCAGCTGATGGCTCCAGCTTTCAAGGTTCCCATCGACTCTCTTCAGGACAATAGAGAGAAACGGCATCATCGGGGGGAGATCTGAGAACTGGTAGTCTTCTCTCCAGAAAGGGTTCTTTGTGCCTGTCTTGATTGTTGACCGAGCTCGAACCTCGCCATCTAGGATGACCTCTGTGAGATAGTTACCAATCAGTGGATCAGCATCCCTAGACTGCCGGTCGACGAAGCTGCCAACATCTGGTGACATAATTCTTGGCTTCAGCTTGGCCTCTGTAACCCTCAGACTAATCGTCTTTTCGATTCTGAAAACCTCTCCCGTAAGATCAGAATCCAAATCGGTAACCTCAACAGCGCCTTCTGCAGATGGCTCCAACAGAAAGATGTCAGGCAGTGCGAAGGCGCGCAGGAGGACGAACCAGACCTCGAAAAGCAAACGATTCTCCAATGCGATATAGACGGGTCGGAAAATGGAGAGTTGGGTGGATATCGTGGAGTAATGGGGGAAGATGCCGATGCAGTATTCTTCGTCGAGAACAGATCTGTCCAGCTGTTGAATGGCGCATCTCGACAGCTGAGAGAGCTCTACCACAGCAATGACAGCATCACCATCGTTCGTGGTAAGCCTGATCTCGCCATTCTCCTGGAGTAGGCAGGAAACGACCCGCCATGAAGTACACGGCGATCTCAAGTCCCTGGTAGAGGGTCTTTTGACAATAGCCCTTGGAGAGCTAGCCAGTCCCTTATCCCATAGCCGGACCTGGCCAACTTTGATGAGTGCATTGGTCGTTTTTGGTGTTCCGTTCTCAGAGCCGCGCCTCCTAACTGCTGGTCTTAATTGGGTAGGGGTTGGGTTTCGGTTCGCATTGGAGAGCTTGACTTTAGGTGGCCGCATTTGCTGCCAGCATAACAACGCAGCCAGCCACAGATCTCGCTCCTCCGCGAGGAGTGGGTGTATTAGTAGATCCACAGGTGGCTGTGTGTTAGACGAAATCTCCAAGCACTTCTTGCCTTCAGGCAGCTCGGTGGGGGAGATGCGACACCCTCGCAGATCTGACACCAGGGGGACGTGGAATGGCCCATCGTTACCTGAGTCAAACATCAGGGATCCCTTCTCCTCATCAACGTAGGCGACTCCGATTTGCCAATGGCCTGATGTTTCGGTTCTGAACTCGATATCGCCTCTCATTCGACCACACAGGTTCTTCATCAACAGTAAAATGTTGTTCGCGTTTTCAGTCGGCACAGGGACAGGTAGTGAGTCCACTGAAGGTGTCGTGGCAGGAGGCGAAGTAGGACGTGAGGATTGCCGCTTGATCAGTCGCTTGCTTGACGATTTCTTTTCTCTCAAGCTGTTTGTGGCGCCTGCGGGTATCTCGGAATGGCGAGCGGGTATCACTGAAGGAAAACCCAAGGATTCAATGGGCGGCGGCGGCGAACGGGCATCGTCATAGAGCGGTTGTGACCCGGATGAAGAGAAAGACCCTAAGCGTGGCCGACCTGGGCCCTCCCTGGCCGTCGCATTCAGGAACTGCTGTCTCAATGCCCCGTCCATGGTGTGTGTTCTCGGCCGAAAGGTGTTGGGCTGCCTTAAAGGGGGGCTACTTGAATTCTGGTACGAGTCTCCGCCGTACTGGTCATTGAACACCACACCCTGCCGTCTTTGGAAGTCTCCGGGTATGGATCTCGGAGAGGTTTGAGGGGAGGTCGAGGTGAAGCCGCTGCGGGCTGAGTGTAAGCTGGCAGCCGGATCGAAGACGGAGCTGGCGGACACTGCCGGAGAGACCTCGGGGTGGTGGTACTCCGGTGTCACGGCGCGAATAGTCGGGTTCGGCGGCAGGTTGGAGCGGAAGGATGTGCGCAGGTTGTTGATCGAAGCGCGTTCCATGCCGCGGGAGGACGAGTCGGCAGCCAAAGTCTGACTTTGGGTTTGGGGCCACTCGAGACGCGGCGTAACGTTGTGACCACCGTTGTGGTAGGTTCGTCCATCCATTCCCGGTGGTGCCATGCTCATTCCATGATTTGTCCTCATTTGGGGACTGCCCGCATCTGACGTTCAGGAACTGTTTGTGCGTCTCGATATGCTGCTGTCTCTCCCAAGAACTGCACCTGGACGTCCCACGACGTCTTGTTTCCCGAAATCCCTATCCTGCACGCTTCTTATGTCCTCGAGCAATCAGCTGCTGGCCGATTCGGGTCTGCTTTCGGGGCTGATGTGTATGCCGCCACACAGCAGTAAGCATAATAGTTGCTGGCCGGTCGCCCAGAAGCTCGTGAACGGGTCTCACGGCGCGGAGAGTCTCGTCGCAAACGCAGCGTATCGGAGGTGACGTTGGTTGTCGCTGGGACACAGACTCTCAGCTACGAAAGTGAGATGGTGGTGCGCAGCAAGAGACCTTCGATAGTTTCGGGGGGAACTTCAAAGTGCGACGCGGTGTGGTGGCAACCGTTAAGCCAGGCCAGGGCAAGGCAAAGAGCGAGCGAGCGAACGAGCGGGAGAAGTATGGATCAGCAGCGGGATGGGAGGTTGAGAGCGGGGAATTCTTGGTGGTTGATCCACAGCTTCTAAGGTGGGATGATGCAGGGTTGCAGCGAACAGCGGCCGTCCAAGATTCGAGAAGACTGGACAGTTTGGCTTCGTACGGTGTTCGGCGATGCCGCCAAAGTCAAAGTCGCACAGGCGGTGGAAGGGATTCGGGGTCGTGCCGAGAAGGGTCCTTCTGCGGGAGGGCGGCGGTGGCAGCGAACGGTAAATAAAAAATAAAAATAAAAAAAACCAGAGAGAGCTGATGCGGAGAGTGGGAGATGGCCTCGACAGGGCGGCGGCGACGTGGACGACGACGACGACAAAAACGAAGGCGGCGCAGTGTTGCGGAGTCGAGAGCACAGCACGCAGCCAGCAGCGGTATGGAGTATCCGTCAGGTGAAGGACCGACCGTAGGCAGACGAGGGGGAAAAGGGCGTTAGTTAATCGAATGAAGGCTTCGGGTGGGTTGAAGTGGTATTAATTGCTTTTTCGGTTTCCCACTTCTTTTTCCTTCGTCGCAAATTCTGAGGACCCAGAACGGAGATGGACCCGGGGACCTAAATATTATTGCTGATTAGATGTTCGGCGCAGTGGAATCGAGCACCAAGGATGTCGCTGCTTGTCGTTTGAGTACAGCGTAGCGTAGCGTAGCTACCTTGGCTACTGCTAACTGCGCAGGATGTTCGGCCAGTGTGCTGCCGCGACATGCATATTAAGGCTGTCTCAAGCACCAGGGTAGGACAGGCAATCGGGCAAGGCCTGTGGGACCACGGAGGATCAGGGCAGGGAAGATGGCGAAGACTGGGGACCAGGCTAGTTGGCAAGCGAGATATCCAATGTCAGTGGACGAAGGCCTTGCAAAGAAGCATAGGAAAAGCAAGCGACGCGCATGGATGAAGGGGGCTCGAGTGAGGTTTGTCGGCGTGGGTGTGGACAAGGGGAGGGAGAAGAGAGGGTTCGGGAGTTGAAACTGAGGTGCTCGCTCGACGAACGGGTATGTCTGCCGCAATCTTGGGATGGAGTTGGGAGTTTGGGGGCTGCGCTGCCAATTGACCAAGGGAGAGCGAGGTGGTATTCGGTACCTCGGGGAAGTTGGAGACAGGCAGACGGACGACAGGCTTCGAGATGGTTGCAAGAAGATGGAAGGGTCTGAAGGGAGGGGGAGGTGAGGAGGGGGAACTTTGGACTTACAAGATCCATCAAATCCCGAAAACACGCCCCCTATGATGCTGGTGGTGGACCGATGGCACTGCCAATAGGAGAGCAACGGCGGTGCTGCAGTGCATGCAGATAGAACGAAGCTATATCGAGCCAGCAGAGCGGAGGCTGGTGAGACAATCCCCCATACACAATAGATACGATCGATAGCTGAGGGGGCGATAAGTCGTATGCACCCTGGCGAGGGGCAAAACGTCGTCTACTTTTCCCCAACGTTGACGGGATGCTGGACTCGAATACCGAAACGGGGCGCGGCGAACTGGAGGGGACAAGCAGAGTATCGTCGGGACGTCTCGAGTAGACGGGCACGGGAGGGAAAGGAGACAGAATGGAGGCCGGCGGGAGATGGGAAAGATGGGAGAGTGAGGTGAGTGGTTGGATTCCCAGAACCAGAGTCCCTAAGGTAAGGTACGCAAGTTAGGTACGGTACGGACGGTAGAGACGGCAAGAGCGGTAAGCACGGTAAGGTAAGCAAGCAGGTAAGGGTGGTGCAGTGCAGTGCAGTGCAGTGCATCGAGAGACATGAACGTCAAGGACAGGAAAAGAGAGGACGGCAGAAGGTGCATCCCGTCCAGTCTCCCGCCTTCCATTGCCTTGGAGGTGTTTTGGGCCATGTCTTAGCACGCACCGCACCTCGCCCTAAGCAGTAAGGCTCCAGGTCCCTAGGGGACGAACGGTACTCGATACTTTGGCTCTTGCAATTAAGGGTGTTTGCCTTGGAAACGGCACTTCAGCCATCACCGCCATGTCACGCTTGTTATTAGATGGGACCTTCGTTTTTAGGTGATGAGGTGAGGTAAGCAGTCACCAGTGTTGAATTCAATGTAACTGTGAGGCAACATGGCACGCCCATCCCTCCCTCCCGCCTGTATGATGGATCGAGGGTCTCCCCCAGCATTCCCACGCCCATGGTGTTGCGTCCCTTGCGGACTCCCCGTCCTACCGGCGCAGGCGTGGTATGTACTTGTTAGCATCAAGCATGTATGTGCAGACGCATCTCGACATAGGTAGCCGGTAGGTAATAAGATATCGAGGCACCTGACCGGCCCTCGTTGACCGGCCAGGCCCAAGCTCGAGCAAAGCACGCACTGGACTCAGTTACAGTGTTCCATCCCTTCGAAAGATACAAAATACCCGGCACGGACTATGACGGCGAGGAGCGTCAGGTGCGACCTCCAGTCCGGCTGCTTTTGCTTGCTTTTCCTAGGTGCCTGGCCGGAGTGCATCTCACCGGTCTGCAAGTGCAAGTGCAAGTGCAAGCCAAACCCAACTGTCCGGAGGGCCATGTGTCGTCGGCGACTGAATTAAACCTTAGCCCCTTCAGCGGTCAATGGGACGAACTAACCCCAGATTCCACAGTGCCTCGTGTCTCGTCGACACCCGCGGGACACACGCCCGACACCTTCATCCCATTGTCAACCGGATGATGGACAGGAACATGAGCGGCAGTCCCATTGTTCCAGCTGTCTGTTTCAATGCCATATCGCATTCCGCCCACCTCTACACCTCTTCTCCTCAACTCGTCTGAACCGAACCAGAATGCGAATCCGCCCTCCCGGTTCATCTCCATTCCACTGCCCCGTCACTCACACTGCCATGCCATGCCATGCCACCCCACAACACGGCGACACCCCTCATCCATGGATCACATCCAACCATCCGACACTACCGCTGCCAACGACTATCCATTCCTCTTTTATCTATCCTGACGACTGCACGTCGCCCCTTCCACCTCAGCTCCTCTATCAGCAATAACCACCATTCGGCCTCCGCCCCTTTCTCGCCCTGCCATCAAGTAGTAGCAGCAAGACGAGCACGACTAGCAAAAGCCGTGAGTGGGTGCATCCCCAACGAAGGATAGCCGTTCGTTCTTCCTCTCCTCGGCCGGAGCGACCAACGGTGGTGCTCGCTATCCCAGCATGCCCAGCACACCATCTCGCCCTACGCTGCCGTTCATCAAATCGACCCTCTTCGGTTCGCGGCCAAGCAACATGACGATCCCTTTTCGTGCATTCGGGCCCTCCAAGAATACTCCAAAGCGCAGCCCAGACAGGCGCGGATTCGACCCTAGCACCAAACAACCCAGCATGCTGGCCTGGCGCCATGCAGCGCACGGGTGCAGCGACCGCGTGCACTGATCCCTTCCGCGCAAATCCCCCATCCGCCGCCCCTCTCCGTCGGCCTTCTCGAGTCGTCGAGACCAGCTTGGAAACATGTTCGGACGAAGACGAGTGCCGCCCGGTGAGCGCCTGGTACCTGCTTCCATCTGCGTTTCAATCGTTCGTTCGCCCTAATACCACCGGCTTCGTGGTAGCGTCAGGTACCGCCGGTCCAGAACAAAGCCCGTGGCGGCGCGCACCGGGTATCGTCTCCCTGCCTCCAACGCCTTCACTTGCCGGTCATGACTTCTATTAATGGGCAACATCCTCCGCGGAGCCATCCCTCCTGTCCTCGTCTACACGCTCAATGGGAAGCTCAGTCTCTCGTCAGCGGGCCACCCCAGCAACAGCATCTGACGGAGGGCCACTCTTCCTCAGCCCGTACTAGCCAGCAACGAGACAAGCGCAACGATGCGAAGAGTCTCTCTCAGCTAGTCAAACACAAGCGAACAAGAACCCCACTGATAGTGCCCCCAAAGTGCTGCATATTGTCGTTGCTACCTTATGCGATACTTGCTCTGTCGCTCTTGGCCGGATCACTCATCATGAACAAGGTGGCATCGCGGGTGGTTGCGCCGCGCAATCGCAACACCCCGGATCATGAAGCGGGACCAATCGAAATCACCATCGGAGGCTGCATATTTTCAAACGAGAAATCCTCCGATGGATAAAGTGAATTGCAACGCAACACGAACTGCGACTCAAACCAACGACGGGTCACCTAAATCAAAGACCGAGACCAGCAGAGCCAGATTCTCACCTCATCTCACCGGCTCACCATCCTGAGCCAATCTCGCGTGTGCCGTAGCCCAGCCAGTCGGAGTGTTTTCCCGCGTCTTGTGTCCCTTCTCCCGGCTTCCTTTTCATCTGCTGCCGTGTGCCTGAAGATCGTTGCCACAAAAAAAAACCTGCTTCTGCCGGCCCCCGTGCGGCCGTTTGGTATCTCGGTATCTGCAACTCTGTTTGCACGTTGATAAAAGCTGACAAGCATTCATTGGCACAGCCAGTATCCGTTCGAAATACAACACATACACGACCCTCGGACCTCTTCTCCGCCCCGCGATGCGGTGGATCGTTATATCGGTCTATCCCTTCCTTGAGACCCAAAAAGACGGGGCATTTCGTCTTTCTTCTTCGCAAACGCAGAAGAGAAAAGGAATTACACCCGGCCTGTCCCTGGGCGTTGCACAGACAGCCGATCCACTGCATCCCATCTTCTTGGGTGGTCCATATGGCCGTCCACTGTTTTCCTTTTTCTGCCCTGTCTTGCGAAAAGCATATGGGGACTGAGGAGAACAAGAAAACAAGATGGCAGCCAAAAGAGGGAGTCCACGATGGATGGAGAGCTCCGGGAGAGCGTTCATCGTCATGTCGTCGTCCTTGGACCGGTGAGCCAAAAAGCAAAGCACCGCCGCTGCGGCCCCAAGTGGAAAGGGCCCCCAGCTTTGCTTCGCTCGGTGGAGTCGTCGTTGGATTATTTTTGGTAAGTGCAGACAGATGACAGGATGAGATCGGGCGGGATCCTTGCTGTCGACGCTTGCTTTTTTCCAACACTTTCCAACAAACGCTCTTCACGGATGGCGGATGCGGATGTTGGCGTCTCTCTGCTGTCCTGCCTGTCCTGTCGTTGGTTCGAGGGAATCCTACGACGATGGTTTACCGCCACCGTGACCACGGAAGAGCTCCCCGGGCCTCGATGTCTCTTTTTGTCTGGCTTTCTGCCCGCGGCCTGCGTAATCAGATCCTGTCGTACTCGCGGGATGGCACCGTTTCACAGGACTTTGCTTGGTAACGCAAAGCCGCCCGCCCCCATTTGCAAGTTCAGCTCTGGGCATTGGTGAAGTGTACACGCTACATACACTTATTTTCTCCAGAAACCGACGCAGCCGCGTGTAAACCAACCCGTCTCCTGCAGCATGCGCGCGCGGGGTTCGCTGCTGCTGCTAGATGCTGCACTCACTGACCTGCAACTTGCTTCTTCGATCACGGCTGAAGAAAAGAGCCCACGAGCTACTGCTGTAAGGGAGGCGGGAGAGCGGGGAGGGGAGGGGAGATCTGTATGTCCCGCCCCTCGTCGACGTGCGCTTGCTTCGAGTTGAAGCGCGGCAAAAAGGAACCCCCGACCCCTTCCGCCCGGACCGTGATAATAATATGCTGTGACTTGTCTGTCACCCGTGTGAAAATTGAAGTTTATTGAGCCCGCCCGGGTTTCCAATCAAAGTCTGACGGAGATTGAGGTTGGGTCGCCTGGGAATGGTCGCCTGGGAATGTGTCGACCACGGACAAGTAGCCTGCGGCGTGCGCTCTGCGCCGCACGCAACATCCCTGCGTCGGTCTGCTGGGAGGCCAGGCCCAACGTGATGGCTCCGGCGTGGGGGCCATGGGGTTGGGACAGGTTCATGAAGCGGGCACCGGGAGTCCACGTCCAGAAGTGCACTGTCCCCTTTTGGAATGAAAAAGATATGTAGTCTATAAACTCTTCTACGTCACGACTTCTCGACTTGGAAAATACACCCCATGATGGCTTCTACTCCGTATGCATGCACAGTCGAGCCCGCCCCCAAGTCTATGGATATCCCAATGCAGTTTTACCCCCGAAAATGCACCTAATTACTGAGGCCAAATAGACACGCATATCCAACGGTGTTGCCTCTATAGGCGCGAAATACACGTGGGTTCCATTACGACTGCCCCCGCAGCTCGGCCTCCGTCTCGACATTGTGCGTCCTCTTGGGCCGCTTGAAGGGGTGCGCCTCTGTGTTCAGCACCCAATCGTCAAGGCTGATGACGTCGGGCGGTGAGAAGATGAGGTAAAAGTATTTGAGCGTCTCGGAGAACCAGAAGCTCTCCATGGAGTCTGTCTTGGTCGTCATCTCCGCGTACGGGACGTTGACGTTGGAGATGGCCGAGTAGGCCAGCGGCGTCTCGGTGGCGCGCTGGATGGCCTGGAACATGTCCCACGCGGTGTCCCGCCATTCCTCGTCGCCCGTGATGCGATACATGTAAAAGATGCTCTCGATCGCCTCGGGCCGGAGCATGTAGCGGCCGTCGCGGACTTGCTTGACGCCGGCGGGCACGTCGCTGCGGCCGTAGGCCTTTTCGTCCCACTCGCAGGCGCCGTGGTCTGGTTCGTTGCACGGGTGCAGGGTCATAATCTCCGGCATGATGCCCGTAGGGAAGACCTTGTAGGCCCAAGCGCAGCCGCGGGAGATGCGCTCGCCAATATTGACGTAGGAGTCGGAGCTGAGGAGCTTGCCGGCAAGTCCGTACATGGCGCCAGCGAAGCAACCCAAGTGCTGGGCCTCGGGAGTGAGGTCCACCGAGTGAGCGGAACCGTGGGCGAAGACGTTGCCTGGAATCAGGATGTCGGTCTTGTTGGGGAGAATGGGGCGGAACAGAATATGTTTGTTGATGACGTCGAAAGACGAGGTCGTAAGCTTCTCGTACTCACTGTCGAGACCACCCAGCAGTGCGTGCATCTTTGGTAGGTACTCGTACAGCGAGTCGGCCTGAGCGCCGATGGTGAAGGAAGACTCGTCCGCCTTCTCCTCGCGATAGTTCATAAACATTGGCCACATGCCGGGTAGCTTCGTGTCGGGCTGCGTTTTCACCAAGAACTCCTTCACGCGCTCCGTGGCATCATAGTACTTCGGGTCACCGGTGATCTGCGACAACCGGGTGAACTCCATTGATAGTGAGCATCCCGCAGCAGAGGACTCGCGCTCGCCAACCTTTTGGGTGCCGTACTTTGCATCAGAGAACTTAAACCAAAACGGCGGCATGCGATTAGGCGTGTCGAAGCCCATGTATAACATGTCGCCAAGCTCGATAGCCTTGGCCAGCAAGGCGGGCTCGCTGCTGAGGTCGTAGGCGCTGATGAGCCCTCCTAGATGTCGGATGGTAGTCTCAAACATGTTGGCGGCAGACTCGGTCGTGTTAGACCAGTCGATGAGAGCGACGGTGCGGACCGCCCGACGGAACTCGTCGTGCATCCCCATGATCCAAAGGGAGTCAAGGCCATCGACCATGCTCGCTGCCCAACCGCCAAAGGTGTTCTTTCCAGCGCCCGTGACGGGTGTCAACTCGTCCCAGGTCCACGCATGCTGCTTGTAGCTGTCCCAACTGCGTCTGAAAGCATTCACCACGGCGGCACGGCGGGATTCGATCTGTTTCTCGTGTTCGCGGTCGCGGTCCTCGTCATGTGAAAACTTCTTGTTCTTTTTGTTGGACTTCTTCCCGCTGGTGCCGAAGGCGTACTGAACGGGAGGGAGGTCGACGGGTTTGCCCTTCGGGAGCGTGCGGAGGGGCTTCTCGAGAGGGTATTCGAGGTTCAGGCTGCCCCAGTCGTAGCTCGACTTACGGTAGCGGATGCCATTGAAGGAGAGCTCGCGGGCGCTCCAGCCAGCTGGGAGGCCGGTCTGCCACAGAAAGAGCAGGGTGAGGGCAATGCCCAGGTAAATTGGTAGCCTCGCAGGGCGGCGGCGGATGGTGATCATGTTGGCGGCTCGGCGTAAGGGCAGATGGGCGGCAACGGCAGCATTTCTCGGAGCAGCTGGTTACTCATGTCTAATCCCCGCGCAAATGGTGGGAAATTGGTGTCGTTCGTTCCTCTCGACTGGCGAGAAAGGGAGGAACAGGCCGACGTTGTCGCTTGAAAGAAAACGACGTGTCGGTTCAACCAGACCTTCTGAACGTTTGGGGGAGGAAGTAAGGTCCAGGGGAAACTTGGAAGAAAAGAGGAACCCAGACACAGAGCTCCAAGGTTTGAGACCAAACAACCCGTAGGAGGTCAGGGGGACCGCTGCTTGCCGTTTCCAAGCCAAGCGGACCATCTTACCGTCGTCGATGTGCGCTGCTGCTCAACACGAACACCACACGTGTACGTAAGGAATTGCCAAGAGCTAATCCGGCTTCCCCTTTCCGAGCCAACCAGACCAGCCAGCGAGGGCGTAAAACCCAGGCGTTCGCTGAGGCTTAAGCTGGATGGGTCCGGTCTTGGGAAACACACTGCCCGCCGCACCGTGCAACTGCAACTGCAACTCCGCTGACCAGACGTTTTGCGAGGCCAAGAATCGGACGGATCGTCATAGTGGGCCGTCCATTGGATGCCGCCCGGTCTCGCGACGAGGATGCGGTCCTGGAATGGGGGGCGGCGAAAGGACCACTGTAACCTGCCTTTTCGCACGTCAGATTAAGTGCCAGCTCCCGCGCTTGAACGGGGGCCTTCCCAGTCGTTGCAATTAATTTAGGATTTTGTGGGGTATCGACCGCCGCCCCCTGTCTATCAGTGGACTGTGGGTGTGGCTGCTTCTCACCTCGCGGCACAAACAAAATGAATACGCCGGCCACCTCATTCGCTCTCCTCGGTGTGCATCCGAAGCCCGTCATATTGAAGTAGGCGCTATATTGAATGTCTTTCAAAGCAGCCTGTGGATCAATATTTGTTTTAGTGGCATTGCAAACTGCTAGCGAAATCTGGGGCATTGGGGGCTTGAGTGCAAATCAGTAAAGACCGTGATTTCTACGTAGACTCTATGGGCTAAATCTAAGCTGGAGTTGTGCAATTCCGTGTTCATTGCATCATCGCATAAGCTCTTCTCAAGACCTCTGAGCAGCAAGTTGCGTATTGCAGACTCAGATGACCGAGTCCATGTTATGATTGACCAGACCAAGCTGCCGCATGAGATGCAGACGCATGTCCTTCGCCCAAGCCGGTCATCGTCCACTTCCTCGTCCATCTCCCCATTGCTAACACTAACAGCACACTGATAACAATCTGCGAATTGCGGGCCGTTGAGGGCGCGCGAGCGATTCCCTCCGTCGGTTGCAGCTCTCGCTGGTCGGGCCATCACCCGCCTGCGGCACGTCGTCGTCGGATATCGACTCCTCGGTCTGATGAAGTATCTACCGTCGACCGGGGCCAGTCCGAGACGCCTCTGGACTGAGGCGAACTGCCTGCTCCTTCGTACAGCACCGAGCGTGGTGCGGCGAGGGCTGAAAGCCGGCGGATGATTCGGTAAGAAACCACTCGTGTGGTTGGTACAGCATGTTCCTGTCCGTATCCGTCACGCTTTTCAGTCGAAGCCGCCACCAATCTGGCTGTGGAAGGCGGTGCTGACGCTCTTCTCATCGTCGTCGTACCGGCGGGCGTAGCCGTTGCCGGTTGCCATGCGGCCACCGCTCTCGACGTACTGCTTCAAGCGGTCGCTGTGGCTGTAAGACGCGGGCCGCATTCCGTGAATAGCGTCCTGGAGGCCAGCACCCAAGCTGACACCGCCTTGACCAACACCCTTGGCGCCGATAACGCTGGCGCTGGCATCTGTGTACTCGGAGTTGGCAACGCTCTCGCCGGCGATGCTTTCAGTTGCGCGTCCACCCCTCTTGTTGCCAGAGCGGCCTGCTGCGGGTACTCCAGGCAGACCAGGCCATTGCTCAGGAGTAAAGCTGGAAAAGATTGGCGGATAGGTGGTGTTCAGGCCAGCACCGCCGAGCGAGCTGTGGATGGAAGAAACGTCGTCGGGAATGTAAGACATCATCGACCCCGAGTCAAAGTCACGCGTAGAACCAGCGCCGTTGAAGCGGTTGCCGTTGGGGAACCCGCCGCCGCCGCCGCCGTTGAACTGAGGAGGCTGGCTCATTTTTTGGCGGTAAGCAGTTCTCGGCTTGCCAAACTGCAGAAGAGAGGTCTGCAGGTTTGTCAAGGGGCCCTCGACCAAACACTTTCGCTCCTTGAAGTGAACGAGAAGGTGGTGCCAGAGCTCGTGCTTAGAGAGAACCTTTGGGTTGCCAATGATGACGAGGCCGTACTTGGCACGGGTCAAGGCGACATTGAGACGACGCGGGTCTGACAAGAAACCAATGCCCTGGTTATCGTTCGAACGGACACAGGACAAGACGATGAAATCCTTCTCACGACCCTGGAAAGCGTCGACAGACGCGACTTCGACCTCCTTGTAGCTCTCCTTCTTGAAAGTGCCAGTGTTCTGCATGGTGCTAACGATGTAGCTTCGTTGACCCTCGTACGGAGTGATGACACCGATATCCCCGGGCTTCACTCCAGCCTTGAAGAAGCGGGTGACAACCTTCTCCACGTTCGAAGCTTCAGTGCGGTTCAAGTAGGATGTACCAGATGCAGAGATCTCCTCGTTGCCAAGGTTGGACCAGAACATCATCGGCATGTCCGCAACAGGCCAGGGGAAATCCACGTCGCGGCGAAGACGCTCTCTATGTGTAACTCCGTTCTGGAGGGATCCGTCGTAGAACATGTTGGAAGGGAACTCGGACAAGCAGGGGTGCATGCGGTACTGGATGTTAAGGCGGATGGGCACCAAGCGCAGGTTGACCAGACGCTCGAACAGTGACTGGTTCAGGCCAGCCTTTGCTGCCTTCTTGTTCATAATGACGGGGCCCAATTGCTTGTGATCACCGACCAACACAACTTGCTTGCAGCCAAGAACCAAGGGGATCATGCACTCCGGCTCAGCGGACTGGGTAGATTCATCGATCAAAACGTTGCGGAACTTCATCTTGGAAAGACGAGGGTCGCCAGCACCAACGCAAGTGCAGCAAACGACATCCGCATTGTGAAGGATGTCCCTCTCAGCGGCCTTGGTGAGCTGTTTGAACTTCTTCTCATCTTGACTGGACAACTCGCCCAATTCGCTCTTGAGCTGTGCAAGCTTAACAAGCTCTCCGTTGCTGTCGTTCATACGGACCTGCTCGTGGAGGGCAAGGAAGCTCACAGAGGACTCTACGTCTTCGCGCGACTTGGCTGTAAGACGGACAACCTTGAGACCGGTGCGGTGAATACGCTCGCAGAGTTGGTCGACAGCGACGTTGGACGGAGCGCAGACCAAAACTTGGCCGTTGTTCATCTTGCAAAGGTGGTAGATAATGGTCGCTGAAGTCACGGTCTTGCCGGTTCCGGGAGGGCCCTGAATCAAGCTAAGCGGAGTAGACAACACTGCCTTGATAGCGGCGATCTGGCTGGTGTTGAGGTCAGGAAGGCCCGGGACGCTGAACTTCTTAGGCATAGTCGTCTTCTGAGGCGCAACCGCCACGTCGTGACCGAGAAGCTTGTGGAAGATGTATCCGGAGACACTCATGTCGTCGACAGCAAAGGTCTTCATCGCATACTGCATGCGGTCATAAGATGTAGCCTTCCACACGTAGTCTGCAGAGAAGTTGTGGGTGCACTCGGTCGGGACCGTCTTCTCGTTGCCTGCCTTTCGCAACTCCAGAGTGACTTCATCGGACTGATTGTTGGGAATCTTGATGACATAGCCGACTCCCTCCCATGCAGGACGAAGCTCTCCCTTGTATCGCAGACGCATCTCGTCACCAACCGCCAGCTTCACGTCGCCAGATTCTATCTTGTGGAGCTCGAAGCTGACAAGGTGCTTGTTGTTGAGACCGTAATCCCAGCGAACTGTCAGACCGTCCTCGGATTGGGCCTCCTTGAGTTTCTTGTCGTAGTCGGACTCCATCTTGACCAGAGGACCGAAAATGTTCTGGTAGTGGTATGGGTCGTCGTACTTGAGCAAGACGGGGTGAGGATCGTCATCGATGCTGTTGGCCTTCTCGAGGTCGGCGACGGTCGCGGTAGAGTTATCCTTCCACATCTCCTCCAGCTTTGCAATCATAGGCGGGGTCAGGTGTCGTGCACGGAGTTGCTCGGCATCAGAAGGAGTCGCGACAAGCCAGGTCAGGAACGCTCGCTCCTCGATCAGGGGCTGCCATCGCGAGGTGTCCCAGCTCATGTCCTTGGAGGACGTATTGGCGGCGCATGGCTGGCGGCAAAGAAGCACGACAACGGTGTCTGACTTGGCAGGGATAAAACCCAGGAGGAAGACGTTCTTGGTTCCGCAGTTGTAGCATTCGAGCACGGTATCGCCCAAAGTCGACTCGGGGTGAAGCTGGACCTCTTTGTGACGAGCTCGGACAAGATGGTTAACGATATGGCTTGAAGTTGCGTTGCCACGAGCGCTACAGAACCACTTGTTGCAGCCAAGGCACTTGACGACGGAACTCGGTGAGTGGATTCCACAGTACCTGGGGAGGGGCCAAGTCAGCATGGTACTTGGCGCAAAGGGTGACGGTGGGCAAACTTACGCGCAGGCGTGAGGTGGAAGCTCCCTATCTTCTTCCTGAGGTCTGCCGAGGTTCAAATCCTTCATGGCCCCGACGGGCATGCTCGTCAAGCTATCGTTGTCGTCATCGTCGTACAGCTCCGTTTGGTTGTCATCGTCATCGGCGCGGCGGCGACCACCGCGGCCGCCAAACTTCCCGTAGAGAAGGCTTTCGTCGGGGTCGATGCCGGTAAAGTCGTCGGCGCCGGCCTTGATCGCCGCAGTACTGTCATTAATGAGGTGGTTCCCCAGGTGCGTAAATGCGCCTTCCATTGTCGCGATAGTTCGCTCCTCCACTTCTATCTATCTCGTTGCTGATCTTCTACTCCCTTGGGAGAAACTGGTCAGCGGAAAGTTCGGACAGAGGCAACGATTAGTTGGTCGCACAGCGGGAACAACAAGGTGCTGGCGATTATTTGGAATTGCCTGGTGCGCCATGGGAAAGCGCGACTTACTTCAGCCTTTTTGTTGTTCTCGAATATTTCGGCGTCGCAGAGCCTCGGATGGCTCAGGTCGTACGGAAGGGGATTCGAGGTGTTTAGGGAGAAGGAACGTCACATCATATCGGTGCCGAAAGTCCAAGGTTTGGTGTCGAGACCTCAAAGGTACACCAAGTAAGCGAAGATTTACCTTGAACGTATGTGTGCTCTCGTGGATTCGGCACCCGAACGATGGGAAATCAGGTCGGCCCGCCTAAAGAAAGCGGCGAAGGTGCCCAGACAGCGATTTTGGTGGGATGCGGCTATCGCCACGTGACCCTTCTGATAAGACAGGGATCATGTCCTTTCGCAGGACGTATCGATTGTGGCTACCCGGGGGCGTTAGTTAGCTACGTTAAGCGCAAAACTCCCCCTACTTACTACGTAGGAGGTGAAAAAAACAGGGTTTCTACGTAAAAAAGAGGGTTTCTACTTAGTTATATAAAAGTCGTATTTTTCTCAATTTACTATTAGAAAATAAGCTTTTTAAGATTATACTATAACTTAAAACTATACTTTTTTTAGTTACTTTTTTTAATTTTAATTATTAAAATATCTTTATTAAAGTAGCATTAATTTAATATTTATTAAATAAACTACATAAATATTATATACTATATAATATTAAGGTTTTTACTTTAGTTATTTTAATAAACTTCTATTTATAATATTATTAATTTTAACTATTACTAAAGATTATAAAATATTTTATGTATTAATAAAGAAATATTTAAAAGTTTTTTAAATTAGTTATAATATCTCTATATTATTTAAAAAGAATAATTAGCTAAAATTATTAATAAAAGTTAAAAGTTTAGTTTCAATAATATTTATTATATAGCTTAATATTATTAGTTTTTTAATTATTTTATATATTATTAAAGAGATAGCTAGTACTTTCTAAACTAATTAAAACATGAATTTTATTTTAAAATATTTTATAAAATTCTAGCAACCTAATAACTTAAAGTTTTAAGAAAAATTAAAAATCAAACTTATTAAAGTTTATTAGAAAAATATTAAATTTAACTTTATATTAATTTAAAACTTTTTTAATTAGTATAAAGTTATAGTTTAAGATAATAATTATAAACTTTTGAAATTTTAAAATATTAATGAATTTAGTTATTATATTAGCTATTTTAGTAGCTCTATATATATCATTTTATTTTAGAAATAGTAAAAATAAAATAAACTATATAAATTTATTAATTTAATTAATAGAATATTATATATGTTAATTAGTAGTAGTAATATTGTTACAAATACTATTTTAGTTTATTTTATTTTTAAAATATAACTAATTGCTGAACTAATTATACTACTAATAAAAGTACTTATTTTATAAAGTTTCTAATTATGTTCTTTAATTAAGAGATTATAATAAATTATATTAAGTATTGTAATATATATTTATTTTAAAAGTTAATAAATTTTAGTACTTTAAATATATTATAAAATTATAGTTTACTATTGATATATTATAAAATTACTTCACTTGGTTTAAGATATATATTATAATACTAAATATTTATACTAAGTTATAACTATAGAAATATATTTGAAAAAGAAACTAATATAGAACTATATTATTTACTTTTTCTAAATAGCTTCTCTAAGTATATTAATTTAAAACTTATAAAATACTATATTAATTTTAATGTTATTATTAACTTTCTTTTTCTTTTTAATACAAGGGGCTAGGCCTTAGTTTATTTAACTAAAAGGTGCCTTAATTATAGTAATTTAAGCTAAAAAAAGAGAAGTTTCTAAAATACTCCTTATATAGAGGAAAAATATATATGAGGTACTTATTAAGTAAATATAGTTATTAGAAGTAGAATTTCTAATAATCTATAGTATTACTTAAACGTAATAAATAAGTATAGCTTATAATACATACCTCTTTTCTAGCTTTTATATGAATAAAGGTTTAGTATAAGCTAAAAGTAGTTAATATAAGCTAAATATAAGCTTAAAACTCTATTAATTGAAACTACTAATTATATTATACTTTATAAGTAAATAATATAATAATGAAATTTCTTAACTAATTTACTTTTAGTTTTTTTTCTTATTAATTTATATAGTAATAAGTTATTTAATCTTTTTTACTATTATTTAACTAACTTATGATTATTAGTTATAGCTATATTATTAATATATTTTAGTCTATTTAATTTATAAATTAATTAGATTTAAACCTTTATTAATTACTAATTCATATAGATCTAATTACTATTTACTTAATTTCTTTAAATAATACTTCTTATATATTATTACTTATTTTTTCTTCATTATTTTATTGTAATTAATTCTATATAGCTTATTCTCTTTAATTCTAATAAAAATATAAAGTTTCGTTTTCTTACTAATAATGAAAGTTTATTTCCTGATTATATTAAGTTTATTAATTTTTCTAATATTAAAAGGCTTATTTTTAAAAACTTTAATTTTAAAAATAACTTTTTTTATAACTTTATTTATTTATTTTAGTACATGAAAACTTATTTTTATATACTTTTTAGTTATTTATTTATTATTCTTTTAATATTTTATTAAAGCTTTTATAAATATTAATGTATATTCAATAATATCTTTTTAAATACAACTTAAAGATTTATTTATGAAATCTTTTATTCAAAATATATATCTATTATAGCTAAAACTAAAAAGCTTAATAATATTATAGCTTATTATAATATTCTTAAGTAAAATATATTAACTTATTATTTTTTAGTTATTATAAAAGCTCATTATTCTTCAAATAATATTATTTATTATATCTATTATACTAATAGAACTATTAAATCTATTTATATTAATATAAATATTACTTTTTTATTATTTTAATTTTATAAAACTAATAATCTACTAAAATGATAAAAATATAATCTATTACTATAAAAAGTTTACTTCTTTTGACTATAACTATTTTATATATTATAATATTAATAAGTAAGTTTTAGTAAATCTTTATTATTTTATTATTTTAATATAAATATTAATTTTTTGTTAACTCCTTAACTATATAGATTAAAACTTATATAAAGTTTTTTCATGTTATTTCTATTTAAGGTTATAAAATCTGAACTAAAATTAAAGAGAAATATATGATTAAAATTATTATTAAAGCTACTATTAATGTTAATACTTCTTCTATATCTTCTATTAGTTCTTTAGCTATTCTTATCTTTAATACTATTATTACTATTCTTACTTTAATATTACTCTTAATTAAATTTAATAACACTTAATTATATTATTTAATTTAAGTTTACTTAACTAATATAACTAAAGCTTTTTATAAAGTTTATTATACTTCTATTCTATTTTTATTTATAGATTTTAACTACTTTTCAATTTATTAATATTATTATTATTATTTATACTAAATAAAAGAAATAAAAGTTTTATTTTACTTATTATTTACTTATTTTAAGCTTATTTTAGCTTTATTATACTTTTTTATAGCTTTATATTATACTAAAATCGTTTTACTTCTTTTTATTTTTCTATTTATAACTTATTTTATTATTATTTCTCTTATTCTATTTCTATTTATATATTATTATATATTCATAATACTATATATTAAAACTTATTATTATTCTTATTTATAAAACTATATTTTATTTAAATTTATTAACTATTTAGTTATTTCATAAGAATTATAGAGGTTTTTTAAATGAACTAGCTATGCTCTATCTATTTACCTAATAACTTATAGTATTTACTTCTATTTATATATTTCTATTATACTATTAAAATAAATTTAACTTTCTCTTTATCCTCTTCATTTTTAACAATAAATAGAAATTAAAAAATTATCAACTTTTTAGTTTACAAATAAGCTATTTATAGTATAATATAACATACTAATATAAAAATAGTTATAGATTGTATTTAAAATATTTAATTTAATTATACTTAATACAATTATTTTAATTATTTTATACGTTAAATATAATCAATCTAACTTCTTATAAAGTTATTCTATATAGAAGTTTACTAGTAATAATTAGATTATTAATATTAAATTAATATAACACTTATAAATAAAAAAGAATAAACTTATTCTTATCATAGTTATATCATAATTATTAATTACTAATTAAATAAATAGTAAATAAACATTTTAGTTATTTTAAGTAAAATTAACTATCATTTATAAGGCTATTTAGACTTTTTAATTAAAATATTTACTTATTCTATTTACTTATAAATAAAAAATAATACGTAAACATTATTTAAGTTTAATAACGTGGTTGATAAGCGAGTCGATCAGACAAGCGAGTCGATCACCTTAGCAAAATTATAGTAGGCTGCACGCGAAAATCCGCTAAGAAATTGTTAGTACATCTGATCGACTCGCTTATCAACCACGTTAAGTATATAAGATTATTATTAAAACTAATGTATTTAGTTATTACCTTTATTGTGAATAATGAATTTTAATATATCATAAATCTAATAATAATAATTTATAAAGTATTTTATATATATTTCTATATCTATTAATCTTATCTCTTTTTAAAGTATTGTTTTTCAAAGTTTATTAATTATTACTTGAAATATTTAGATCTTATTTTTATTATATATAAAAGATCTATTATAAAATCTATAATAAAGTTATAATATAGTTATTCTACTATTAGTAATAACTAGAGAAGCTTCCATTTTATTTATTACTATATTATTTTATAACTATAGTTATTATAATCTTTTATAAATTAATAAATAGCTAGTAACTATTTTAACTAGAAACACTATTAAGCTAAAATAGCTAATATATTATTTTAAGTGAAATACTTTATTATTATTAAGTTATAATATTTCTAAATTAATTATATTTAGAAAGCGTTTTGTAAATAAGTTTTATCTATTAATCCTAATATTTAGATTTAATTTTTAAATATTAGTTAATTAAAAATACTAATGTTGTATTTAGTAATTTATAGTTTTAAGTTTAACTAAAAAAACTTTAATCTCCCCTTTTTATTATAGAATAAGCTTTTTAGTACTAATTATTACTTAACTATTTATACTTTATTCTAAAAATATTAGAAAGCTAGTTTTTTAAATATTATTATAATAGAAACTTTTATAGATATTAACTTATATATTTTCTCTAAAATAAAATTAAAGATTATTCATATTACTTTGTTTTTTCTTTTCTTTTTTTGCTTTTTAGAGTATTGTTTTATAATATAAAAATATATTAAATATAACTATAAAGTAGCTTAATTTGTTAACATTTTTATATTTATGCATAGAGATTTTATTAATAGCTTTTGTTAACACAGGTATAAGCGTATTCAAGGGCGTGGTATATACGCCTATATAGTATAGGGTTATAGATGGGCTTATGTTATGATGAAATGTAATAATCCTAAGCATTTATAGGCATTTAACCGTATAGAGAATAATAAAGGAAGTGATGTATTGTGATGACTCTTGTTGTTGTTG